>NC_090321.1:106435140-106738936 GCF_040869045.1 Eurosta solidaginis | reverse complement strand
ACAATGCATTAATATGATGGTGTGTTGACATAAGGTCAACGGCCATAAGGTCAATTGGCCTTATTACCACTTTGAATGGCCATAAGTTTGATTGAAACTTTGCACATATCAAGGCTCGATGACAAGGCATTAATATGATGTTGTGTTGACATACGGTCAACGGCCATAAGGTCAATTGGCCTTATTACCAGTTTGAATGGTCATAGGTTTGATCTGCCGACCCTTGGTAATTTCGGCGAAAGACTTCGTCCAGCCTCCTTGCGTCTTGGCCCTTTTCAGTGCCGTGGGGTTGGATTCATCCATGGACCGTGGCGTTTCGAGGTTTCATCACTCTCGACTAAAACTTTTAAAATTATTTGAACTAAAAAATTAAAAATAAATAATAGTTTAAAAAAACTATAAAACACGCTTTTATAGCAAACCGAACTAAAAAATAGAAAATAAATTTCAATTAAAAAGAGTTTATATAAAAGAAGTAGAAGGTTAAACAATCGTTTATAGTTAATCACCTCAAAATAAAATTATAATAAAATTTGAGTTATTAACAGAATAATTTAATTCAGAGTAAAAAGCGTTAGAATTTAGGGCTGGATTATATTTTTCCTTTGAGAAAGTCAAGCATTTTTGTTTTACTAAAGATTCTTTTATTATAAAGCAGTAAGGAAGGCTAAGTTTGGGTGTAACCGAACATTAAATACTCAGCTGAGAGCTTTGGAAACAAAATTCTCTTTTACATGGATACATACAAATGGTAATACAAAAAAGTTGAGCAACTTGCCTTTGCTGTCTTTCTTCAGCTATCAATTCGTTTTATTTGAATATTTTTTTTCTTAATATGAAAATTTGGTTAAATTTGAACGCATTTCTTTATAATTTTTTTTTTGATTAAATGCAATCGGCTGGCCAATTGCTTTGTAAGTGGTAATGAGCGTTTCTTTATCTTTTCCCCAAGTACTGCCAGCAGGAGATTTGAGGGTTTTATTACAGCCCTGGATTTTCGGTACAATTGCGGCTGCATGCTCACCAAAATGTAGATCCTGAACAAACGTCACACCCAAGATTTTGGGGTGTAGGACAGTCGGTAGCGTAGTGCCATTGACTTGAATGTTCAAAATTGTCGACGTTTGGGACGTCCATGTTTTTAATAAAGTTACCGATGATTTAGTCGGTGATAATGTCAGGTTTCGCGAGGTGAAAAAACTGGAGAGATCAGGGAGGTAGCCGTTTATTTTGCTGCAAAGCTCATCGATCTGTGGGCCTGGGTCTGTGACCATTATTGTGCCGTCGTCAGCGTAGGAAACGATAGTAACTCCTCCTGGTGGCGAAGGTGGCTTTGATATGTAGAAGTTAAACAAAAGTTGGGACAGGACACCACCCTGTAGCACCCCTTTTTTAATTGTTCGTGGTTTTGGTGTCGCGTTTCTAAATTGCACCGATGCCTGCCGACCACCCAGATAATTTGCGGCCAAACTTGTTCTATGGTACTGTTCTATGGTGGGGGTTTTGATTTAAACCGCAAATTTATCTGGGAGCTAATGGCATTTAGCGCGGTTGTTGTGCTATGAAGTCTTCTAAAGCCATGCTGATGACAGGCTAGTTGCAAATTTGCTTTGGAATAGGGGAGCAAAATGAGGTCAAGTGTCTTGGCTATTGGCGATAGGAGAGATATCGGGCGATATGAATCTCCTATGTTAGCTGGTTTCCCAGTCTTTAATAGCGGGACCACCTTGGCCATTTTGCATCTTTACGGTGGACCAAAGCTTACCCACAACCGGCAGAGAGGTTACAATTACTTAATTGCTTCTCCCATTTCACCCGCTTGTGTTCATCCACAAGCAATCTAATGCGTTGGTTTATATCCCTTATTTGGGGGTCGCCGGGATTGAGCTGCCTTATAAGGTCACGTTCTCTCGCTAAATTTGCGGGCTCCGTATGAATACCTCCTTCGATATTCGCCGTCGACATCACGGACAGGACCATAAATCCGAATAATTTTTCCCTCGAATACTCAAAGAGCCTTCTCATCTTATCGCGACAGGTTAGTATAGTTCCAACCTAAAGTTTTAATTTGGGTCCGAGGAGTGATCTCAGCTGTCACTCCCCATTGATGTTTCATTGCAGGGAGTAGTGGTTTCGTTCCAAAATAAGCTTTAACTGGGAATATTCCGTTTTAAAAGCCCGATTAGGGTCTAAAAGAAGATTCAAGGCTTTATTATATGTCAACGGATCAGAGCCTGTAAGACCGTTGGTTTCTAGATGATAATTTATTAGTTTTGAGTAAAATTACGAGTCATTGTTGTACTAAAAAACTCTTCTATGACGCATAGTATCACCCAAGACTAACAAATCATCATTTAGAAATTAACAGGCTTATAGTCTCTTATATGTTAAGCCAGAAAAAGCCTTGCATCCTTATTAAAGCGAATTTTGGCACGAAACATCTCCACTCCACGCTATGAAACAACAATGCGGGATGCCAGCTGAGATCACTACCCGGAGCTCAATTACACCTCTAGGCTCGAACTATACTAGCATCTTACGAAAGATACTTGAATATCCCAGTGTACAAAATAAATTATACTGTTTGACCATTAACAGCAGTAATTGGCTGCGAAGGGCAGTGCTGATCATGTAAGCGAATACCACGAAGCTGAAGCCATGTTACTCTCTATCCGTGAATTACGCACACTCGGTCAATGAATATTATAACACGGTAGTAAACTGGAATTTATTCTGAAATGTAAGTATGTATTGTGAAAACGAACATTGGACCCACTCACCACAACAAAACGCGTTAGCTATCACTGTCTGTATTTATTATTTATAGATAATTTATATACTTTTTACGCGTCTAATCTGTTGAAATATGTAAAAACCCGAATTAGCTGAAACGCCGATGTGTAGCGTAGAATTATTATTCCGTTTATTAAAGAAATGCATTTCTATTTATACAAAAGTTCTTAACCTGCACATACGTAAATATATTAATGCTTACATACTAATAAATAATAGCTTAAAAAAACTAAAAAAAACACGCTTTTATAGTAAACCGAACTAAAAAATAGAAAATAAATTTCAATTAAAAAGAGTTTATATAACAGTAGTAGAAGGTTAAACAATCATTTATAGGTAATCACCTCAAAATAAAATTTAAGTTATTAACAGAATAATTTAATTCACAGTAAAAAGCTTGGGGTGCTTGATATTGAATGTTACAATCATTCTATTGGCAACTATCTGAGAGGAAAGATATGAAATGTAGTCAAATGCCCCCACGCTTTTTACTCTGAATTAAATTATTCTGTTAATAACTTAAATTTTATTATAATTTTATTTTGAGGTGATTAACTATAAACGATTGTTTAACCTTCTACTTCTGTTATATAAACTCTTTTTAATTGAAATTTATTTTCTATTTTTTAGTTCGGTTTGCTATAAAAGCGTGTTTTTAGTTTTTTTAAACTATTATTTATTTTTAATTTTTTAGTTCAAATAGTTTTAAAAGTTTTAGTCGAGAGTGATGAAACCTCGAAACGCCACGGTCCATGGATGAATCCAACCCCACGGCACCGAAAAGGGCCAAGACGCAGGGAGGCTGGACGCGGTCTTTCGCCGAAATTGCCAAGGGTCGGCAGATCAAACCTATGGTCATTCAAAGTGGTAATAAGGCCAATTGACCTTATGACCGTTGACCGTATGTCAACACACCATCATATTAATGCCTTGTCATCGAGCCTTGATATGTGCAAAGTTTCAATCAAACTTATGGCCATTCAAAGTGGTAATAAGGCCAATTGACCTTATGGCCGTTGACCTTATGTCAACGCACCATCACATTAATGTATTGTCATCGGTCCTTGATACGTATGCAAAGTTTCAAATTAATCAGACTTCTAGAAACCGGTGAAAATTAAGCTCAAAGATTCCGCTACATACAGGCCAAGCTAATAAAAGCGTGTTAAAAAGGGCTCCAGTATGCTCTTTTGTAGATGTGTCATGCATCCACTTCTATCATTAATAAAGGAATGCTTTTTTCGCATTATGTGCAAGGTTTCAAATCTATGGCCATTTGGGGTGGTCATAAGTTCAATTGACCTTATGTCCGTTAACTTTATGTCAACCCACCATCACATTATTGCATTGTCATCGAGCCAATTGACCTTATGGCCGTTGACCTTATGTTACCACACCGTCACATTAATGCATTGTCATCGACCATTGATACGTGAGCAAAGTTTCAATCAAACTTATGGCCATTCAAAGTAGTAATAAGGCCAATTGACCTTATGGCCGTTGACCTTATTTCAACATTAATGCATTGTCACGGAGCCTTGATATGTGTGCAAAGTTTCAATCAAACTTATGGCCATTCAAAGTGGTAATAAGGCCAATTAATCTTATGGCCGTATGACACCATCACATTAATGCATTGTCATCGACCCTTAATACGTGTGCAAAGTTTCAATCAAACTTATGGCCATTCAAAGTGGTAATAAGGCCAATTGACCTTATGGCTGTTGACCTTATGTCAACACACCATCATATTAATGCATTGTCATCGAGCCTTGATATGTGTGCAAAGTTTCAATCAAACGTATGGCCCCTCAAAGTGGTAATAAGGCCAATTGACCTTATGGCCGTTGACCTTATGTCACCACACCATCACATTAATGCATTGTCATCGGTCCTTGATACGTATGCAAAGCTTCAAATTAATCAGACTTCTAGAAACCGGTGAAAATTAAGCTCAAAGATTCCGCTACTACAGGCCAAGCTAATAAAAGCGTGTTAAAAAGGGCTCCAGTATGCTCTTTCGTAGATGTGCCATGCATCCACTTCTATCATTAATAAAGGAATGCGTTTTTCGCATTATGTGCAAGGTTTCAAATCTATGGCCATTTGGCGTGGTCATAAGTTCAATTGACCTTATGTCCGTTAACCTTATGTCAACCCACCATCACATTATTGCATTGTCATCGAACCTTGATACGTGTGCAAAGTTTCAATCAAACTTATGGCAACAGTACGGCAGCAGGACAATCAACAACAAAAGCATAAGGAAGTGGAATATAGAAAGCAGACTGTGACTGACGGCAAACATTGGCATACTACCTCAAAGGAGAATTTAGACTGGCAACATGATTAACAGCGTTAATTTAAGTATCCTTAAAATTAGAACAAATTGAGCGGCCTTATGGACGCTTACCCATGAGCAAAAATTTTTATTTTTGCTTAAGCATATATGACACTACTTTAGTTTTGCTTGGATCCAAGCTAAAAAAACTGACGAAACTTTATCGGAACTTCAAAACACAAAAACAATTTCTATCATGAAAAAGCGAGACTATTCCCCCTAAATTAGTGAGTTTGACATGTTTTTGTTTATGTTTTACAATTTATTTTTACATTAACAATTTTAACAATGAAAACAATGCAAATAACACGCGAAAATTATTTCGGTCTCTAACGGTTCACTTTTTTCACAAGAAAGTTGATTTTAATTGTGTTTTTATGCACCAAATTTTCAAACTAAAAACAAAGTTTTCTTGTGTCAGAAAAAAATAAAGAAAAAACGGCCGAATGTCAAAACAACCTATCGAAATACAAATTTTTGACATATAGTTTACACACTTATACCAATACTGAAGCCGTATTGGGAGGGAGTGCGACAAAAAATTTAAGATAAAATACAGGAAAAAATACACGAAAATAAAGTAGTGTCATATAGGTATTAGGCATTTTTTATTTAAAAATAGGAACAGTAGGGTAAATTAAAAAACTATCTAATGTTTAAAGAAAATGTCTTCAATTAAATTGAGAAAAAAATTAATTACAATGTTAAGAAAATTAAAAATGTTATAAATACTAAATTAAAACAATTTTTTTTTTTAAGCAAATCAAAAATTTAAAAAATAGCTTTCATAATATTAATTGAATAAGGAAAAATAAATTAACAACATTTTTTTAAGTAAACTGGAATGTTTAGGTTCAATAATAATAAAGACAAAAACAAAGAAATTTTATTAAGCTTAAATTAGAATTTTATTTTTTTTTTTCAAAGTAACAGAAAAAAATTTTTTTTTGCTTTCCAAAATATCTTGGTGGTCAAAGATAGCAAACGGCATAATAATAGCATTAGCCGGATATGAATTAGGAAAGGAAAATTCAGGAAATTCAGAAAATAAAGAAAAAGAAAATAGCATATTAAAATATGAACCACCAGCTGAACCAGAAACAAAAGCTGCTCCAAACATTCCAGATGTTTGACTAGGAGTTTTAATCTGCGTAAACGTACTATTGGCCATTGCAATAGCTACGTTACTCAAAAGCTATATGAAAATTAAATATTGGCAGCTGAAAAAATAGTAAACCCCAAAAAGTCCCAATTAACAATAAAGACAGTTTGATCAGCCTTGTCTAAATTAGATACCAAATCAAGAATTTGCACAGTTTTTTTTTGAAAGCTCCTGATATTATTGAAGACAAAGATAATCAGGAAGCTGCACAATAGTAGTTCCTATGGAAGTTATCAAGGCCTTCAAGTAGAAAATTTAGACCACAGCCCTGACAAAACCATAATTTTTCACAAGCATTGCTTGGCAAAAATCTTTATAAGTGGAAGTATGCAAAACACTAAAATACAAGAAAAACCAGCCCATAATAACAACAAAAATGAAGAAAAGTCACAATAAAACCCATAAATATATGTAAAAGCGTTATATAAATTTGCAACAATAAGACACTTCGCGCTCGTTTTCATCTTAGGATAGAAAAATGCTAGCGTAGAAAATACAAGCAACCTGATTGTTGTCCTGAGGGACAAATTGGTGATAAATAATAGAATATTTACTGCAGTAGGCAAATTTAAAATAAAAATAGGTACCCAAGCTCTCTAAGATCAAATAATTGCACTAACCCAAGAGGTTGTGCATGCGGCAAACCCCGGTAAAATTAAATAATTCTTCATAATTATCATGACGATTCTGTCCTGTTGGCCGCCGCAGAAATCGCATGACATTAAGATCAAAAAAAAAAAATATATATATATATAGCTGGAAAATACAACAAACATAAAATGAATATTTAAAGATACGGACATTTTTTGCACCCACTGTATCATTCTTTTTCCTATTAATTGGACTACTACTAAACATAACTACCTTACTCTTCCATCAATCACAACTACTAAATTTTCCGTATAATTAATGACGAGTTCTTACTTTATATGTTCTTAGTTTAGTAGAACTCAATAAACAATGAAAAGCTTTTTTTAATAAAAATAGTTAATATAAGAATCATTCATCTTTATTGTTTGGTAGAAATACCATATTAAAGAAATAAATATAAGTCAAGCCGGTCTCCTCTAGGAATATGCCAGAAATTTAGGAAAATATTTTTACTTTAACCCGCGGTAGAATAGAAGATATTTAATAGGAATAATGATGAAAACCAAGGAAATATAAATCATTTTTATCCTTTGTTAAAAATACCATGTTAAATAAATAAATATAAGAGATTTAGTTAGAGAAATTGCCTCTCGTAAGTTAAATAATAGGAAAAATATTTTCTAACTACCTATAGAAAAATTTCGATAAGAAAATAATTTTACATAATTTACTAAATAGAATGATAGAACCAATTAAGATAAGGAACTAATTTAAACTAATACTAAAAAATTAATAATAATCAAAATACGTAAATCAAAAAATCTTCTTGTTATACAAATAAGCATTCCACAATAAACGTTACTCACAATAAGCACTAAACAAAACAATAAAACAATAAAAAACTCAATACGTACACATGCAAAAAAAAAAAAAAAAACCAAAAACGGCATGATATATACAAATGTAAGAATGGAAAAAAAGGAGAGTCAGCATAACGGGTACACATGAAAGGAAAAAAAACACCACACACACACATAAACAAATAAATTCATTACCATATCATCAAGTTACCACTATGACATAAATTCAAATTGAATGTGAAAGACAAAAAAAGAATATGAAATTTGGTAACACAAAGCAAGTTGACTGGGTCATTAAACGTAAAAGGAAACAACACGGCACACTTATATCAATGACACTAGAGTGACCGTAAATAATTAAGCGCCAAATTATATACGTTCCCTCTTGAAAGGCCGGTGGAGTAGTGTTGCTTGGATACACCTCACTTCGAAAGCTTTTAATGATACAAATATACAAACGTTCATATTTTACTGACCCAGATAACCATTTGAGTTCATTTGCCAAACTGTCCAATATATTCGACTAGTCACACCAACCAAATTATGTGCGGATCATATTGACAATATGTAGGTCACTACAATAATATGCTGACAAACAATTATTTATTATGAAATCATATACTTTTTAACACGCTTTTATTAGCTTGGCCTCCATGTAGCGGAATCTTTGAGCTTAATTTTCACCGGTTTGTAGAAATCTGATTAATTTGAAACTTTACATACGTATCAAGACTCGATGACAATGCATTAATATGATGGTGTGTTGACATAAGGTCAACGGCCATAAGGTCAATTGGCCTTATTACCACTTTGAATGGCCATAAGTTTGATTGAAACTTTGCACATATCAAGGTTCGATGACAAGGCATTAATATGATGTTGTGTTGACATACGGTCAACGGCCATAAGGTCAATTGGCCTTATTACCATTTTGAATGGTCATAGGTTTGATCTGCCGACCCTTGGCAATTTCGGCGAAAGACTTCGTCCAGCCTCCTTGCGTCTTGGCCCTTTTCAGTGCCGTGGGGTTGCATTCATCCATGGACCGTGGCGTTTCGAGGTTTCATCACTCTCGACTAAAACTTTTAAAATTATTTGAACTAAAAAATTAAAATTAAATAATAGTTTAAAAAAACTATAAAACACGCTTTTATAGCAAACCGAACTAAAAAATAGAAAATAAATTTCAATTAAAAAGAGTTTATATAAAAGAAGTAGAAGGTTAAACAATCGTTTATAGTTAATCACCTCAAAATAAAATTATAATAAAATTTGAGTTATTAACAGAATAATTTAATTCAGAGTAAAAAGCGTTAGAATTTAGGGCTGGATTATATTTTTCCTTTGAGAAAGTCAAGCATTTTTGTTTTACTAAAGATTCTTTCATTATAAAGCAGTAAGGAAGGCTAAGTTTGGGTGTAACCGAACATTAAATACTCAGCTGAGAGCTTTGGAAACAAAATTCTCCTTTACATGGATACATACAAATGGTAATACAAAAAAGTTGAGCAACTTGCCTTTGCTATCATTCTTCAGCTATCAATTCGTTTTATTTGAATATTTTTTTTCTTAATATGAAAATTTGGTTAAATTTGAACGCATTTCTTTATAATTTTTTTTTTGATTAAATGCAATCGGCTGGCCAATTGCTTTGTAAGTGGTAATGAGCGTTTCTTTATCTTTTCCCCAAGTACTGCCAGCAGGAGATTTGATGGTTTTATTACAGCCCTGGATTTTCGGTACAATTGCGGCTGCATGCTCACCAAAATGTAGATCCTGATCAAACGTCACACCCAAGATTTTGGTGTGTAGGACAGTCGGTAGCGTAGTGCCATTGACTTGAATGTTCAAAATTGCCGACGTTTGGGACGTCCATGTTTTTAATAAAGTTACCGATGATTTAGTCGGTGATAATGTCAGGTTTCGCGAGGTGAAAAAACTGGAGAGATCAGGGAGGTAGCCGTTTATTTTGCTGCAAAGCTCATCGATCTGTGGGCCTGGGTCTGTGGCCATTATTGTGCCGTCGTCAGCGTAGGAAACGATAGTAACTCCTCCTGGTGGCGAAGGTGGCTTTGATATGTAGAAGTTAAACAAAAGTTGGGACAGGACACCACCCTGTAGCACCCCTTTTTTAATTGTTCGTGGTTTTGATGTCGCGTTTCTAAATTGCACCGATGCCTGCCGACCACCCAGATAATTTGCGGCCAAACTTGTTCTATGGTACTGTTCTATGGTGGGGGTTTTGATTTAAACCGCAAATTTATCTGGGAGCTAATGGCATTTAGCGCGGTTGTTGTGCTATGAAGTCTTCTAAAGCCATGCTGATGACAGGCTAGTTGCAAATTTGCTTTGGAATAGGGGAGCAAAATGAGGTCAAGTGTCTTGGCGATAGGAGAGATATCGGGCGATATGAATCTCCTATGTTAGCTGGTTTCCCAGTCTTTAATAGCGGTTCCACCTTGGCCATTTTGCATCTTTACGGTGGACCAAAGCTTACCCACAACCGGCAGAGAGGTTACAATTACTTAGATGCTTCTCCCATTTCACCCGCTTGTGTTCATCCACAAGCAATCTGATGCGTTGGTTTATATCCCTTATTTGGGGGTCGCCGGGATTGAGCTGCCTTATAAAGTCACGTTCTCTCGCTAAATTTGCGGGCTCCGTATGTATACCTCCTTCGATATTCGCCGTCGACATCACGGACAGGACCATAAATCCGAATAATTTTTCCCTCGAATACTCAAAGAGCCTTCTCATCTTATCGCGACAGGGTAGTATAGTTCCAACCTAAAGTTTTAATTTGGGTCCGAGGAGTGATCTCAGCTGTCACTCCCCATTGATGTTTCATTGCAGGGAGTAGTGGTTTCGTTCCAAAATAAGCTTTAACTGGGAATATTCCGTTTTAAAAGCCCGATTAGGGTCTAAAAGAAGATTCAAGGCTTTATTATATGTCAACGGATCAGAGCCTGTAAGACCGTTGGTTTCTAGATGATAATTTATTAGTTTTGAGTAAAATTACGAGTCATTGTTGTACTAAAAAACTCTTCTATGACGCATAGTATCACCCAAGACTAACAAATCATCATTTAGAAATTAACAGGCTTATAGTCTCTTATATGTTAAGCCAGAAAAAGCCTTGCATCCTTATTAAAGCGAATTTTGGCACGAAACATCTCCACTCCACGCTATGAAACAACAATGCGGGATGCCAGCTGAGATCACTACCCGGAGCTCAATTACACCTCTAGGCTGGAACTATACTAGCATCTTACGAAAGATACTTGAATATCCCAGTGTACAAAATAAATTATACTGTTTGACCATTAACAGCAGTAATTGGCTGCGAAGGGCAGTGCTGATCATGTAAGCGAATACCACGAAGCTGAAGCCCTGTTACTCTCTATCCGTGAATTACGCACACTCGGTCAATGAATATTATAACACGGTAGTAAACTGTAATTTATTCTGAAATGTAAGTATGTATTGTGAAAACGAACATTGGACCCACTCACCACAACAAAACGCGTTAGCTATCACTGTCTGTATTTATTATTTATAGATAATTTATATACTTTTTACGCGTCTAATCTGTTGAAATATGTAAAAACCCGAATAAGCTGAAACGCCGATGTGTAGCGTAGAATTATTATTCCGTTTATTAAAGAAATGCATTTCTATTTATACAAAAGTTCTTAACCTGCACATACGTAAATATATTAATGCTTACATACTAATAAATAATAGCTTAAAAAAACTAAAAAAAACACGCTTTTATAGTAAACCGAACTAAAAAATAGAAAATAAATTTCAATTAAAAATAGTTTATATAACAGTAGTAGAAGATTAAACAATCATTTAAAGGTAATCACCTCAAAATAAAATTTAAGTTATTAACAGAATAATTTAATTCACAGTAAAAAGCTTGGGGTGCTTGATATTGAATGTTACAATCATTCTATTGGCAACTATCTGAGAGGAAAGATATGAAATGTAGTCAAATGCCCCCCACGCTTTTTACTCTGAATTAAATTATTCTGTTAATAACTTAAATTTTATTATAATTTTATTTTGAGGTGATTAACTATAAACGATTGTTTAACCTTCTACTTCTGTTATATAAACTCTTTTTAATTGAAATTTATTTTCTATTTTTTAGTTCGGTTTGTTATAAAAGCGTGTTTTTTAGTTTTTTTAAACTATTATTTATTTTTAATTTTTTAGTTCAAATAGTTTTAAAAGTTTTAGTCGAGAGTGATGAAACCTCGAAACGCCACGGTCCATGGATGAATCCAACCCCACGGCACCGAAAAGGGCCAAGACGCAGGGAGGCTGGACGCGGTCTTTCGCCGAAATTGCCAAGGGTCGGCAGATCAAACCTATGGTCATTCAAAGTGGTAATAAGGCCAATTGACCTTATGGCCGTTGACCTTATGTCAACGCACCATCACATTAATGTATTGTCATCGGTCCTTGATACGTATGCAAAGTTTCAAATTAATCAGACTTCTAGAAACCGGTGAAAATTAAGCTCAAAAATTCCGCTACATACAGGCCAAGCTAATAAAAGCGTGTTAAAAAGGGCTCCAGTATGCTCTTTCGTAGATGTGTCATGCATCCACTTCTATCATTAATAAAGGAATGCTTTTTTCGCATTATGTGCAAGGTTTCAAATCTATGGCCATTTGGGGTGGTCATAAGTTCAATTGACCTTATGTCCGTTAACTTTATGTCAACCCACCATCACATTATTGCATTGTCATCGAGCCAATTGACCTTATGGCCGTTGACCTTATGTTACCACACCATCACATTAATGCATTGTCATCGACCATTGATACGTGAGCAAAGTTTCAATCAAACTTATGGCCATTCAAAGTAGTAATAAGGCCAATTGACCTTATGGCCGTTGACCTTATGTCAACATTAATGCATTGTCACGGAGCCTTGATATGTGTGCAAAGTTTCAATCAAACTTATGGCCATTCAAAGTGGTAATAAGGCCAATTAATCTTATGGCCGTATGACACCATCACATTAATGCATTGTCATCGACCCTTAATACGTGTGCAAAGTTTCAATCAAACTTATGGCCATTCAAAGTATTAATAAGGCCAACTGACCTTATGGCTGTTGACCTTATGTCAACACACCATCATATTAATGCATTGTCATCGAGCCTTGATATGTGTGCAAAGTTTCAATCAAACTTATGGCCATTCAAAGTGGTAATAAGGCCAATTAATCTTATGGCCGTATGACACCATCACATTAATGCATTGTCATCTACCCTTAATACGTGTGCAAAGTTTCAATCAAACTTATGGCCATTCAAAGTGGTAATAAGGCCAACTGACCTTATGGCTGTTGACCTTATGTCAACCTATTGTCATGTGTTGACTTATTGTCATCGAGCCTTGATATGTGTGCAAAGTTTCAATCAAACTTATGGCCACTCAAAGTGATAATAAGGCCAATTGACCTTATGGCCGTTGACCTTATGTCACCACACCATCACATTAATGCATTGTCATCGGTCCTTGATACGTATGCAAAGCTTCAAATTAATCAGACTTCTAGAAACCGGTGAAAATTAAGCTCAAAGATTCCGCTACATACAGGCCAAGCTATTAAAAGCGTGTTAAAAAGGGCTCCAGTATGCTCTTTCGTAGATGTGCCATGCATCCACTTCTATCATTAATAAAGGAATGCGTTTTTCGCATTATGTGCAAGGTTTCAAATCTATGGCCATTTGGCGTGGTCATAAGTTCAATTGACCTTATGTCCGTTAACCTTATGTCAACCCACCATCACATTATTGCATTGTCATCGAACCTTGATACGTGTGCAAAGTTTCAATCAAACTTATGGCCATTCAAAGTGGTAATAAGGCCAATTAACCTTATGGCCGTTGACCTTATGTTACCACACCATCACATTAGTGCATTGTCATCGACCCTTGATACGTGTGCAAAGTTTCAATCAAATTTATGGCCATTCAAAGTGGTAATAAGGCCAATTGACCTCATGGCTGTTGACCTTATGTCAACACACCATCATATTAATGCATTGTCATCGAACCTTGATGTGTGTGCAAATTTTCAATCAAACTTATGGCCGTTCAAAGTGGTAATAAGGCCAATTGACCTTATGGCCGTTGACCTTATGTCACTACACCATCACATTAATGCCTTGTCATCGCTGTGCAAGGTTTCAAATCTATGGCCATTTGGGGTGGTCATAAGTTCAATTGGCTTTATGTCCGTTAGCCTTATGTCAACCCACCATCACGTTATTGCATTGTCATCGAGCCTGGATACGTGTGCAAAGTTTCAATCAAACTTACGGCCATTCAAAGTGGTATTAAGGCCAATTGACCTTATGGCCGTTGACGTTATGTTACCACACCATCACACCAATGCATTGTCATCGACCCTCGATACGTGTGCAAAGTTTCAATCAAATTTACGGCCATTCAAAGTGGTAATAAGGCCAATTGACCTTATGGCCGTTGACCTTATGTCAACACACCATCATATTAATGCATTGTCGTCGAGCCTTAATATCTGTGCAAAGTTTCAATCAAACTTATGGCCATTCAAAGTGGTAATAAGGCCAATTGACCTTATGGCCGTTGACCTCATGTCAACGCACCATCATATTAATGCATTGTAATCCGTCCTTGATACGTATGCAAAGTTTCAAATTAATCAGAATTCTAGAAACCGGTGAAAATTAAGCTCAAAAATTCCGCTACATACAGGCCAAGCTAATAAAAGCGTGTTAATAAAGGAATGCGTTTTTCGCATTATGTGCAAGGTTTCAAATCTATGGCCATTTGGGGTGGTCATAAGTTCAATTGACCTTATGTCCGTTAACCTTATGTCAACCCACCATCACATTATTGCATTGTTGTTGTTGTTGTAGCAATGCTCGCCCCACCTAATAGCCGCGACCGGTCAGAAATTGTCATCAATATCCTCTAACGGGAGTCCAAGGAAATTTGCCGTGGGGTGGACCATAGGGAAAGCGGTGTTAGAGGCGTTGGCTCCACATTACAATTAAAGAGATGGTTGGTGTCATGTAGGGACACATTACAAGCGGGGCATACATTTTGTTTTCGCTTCATACGGCTGGGTTCTCAGGTGCCGTATTTCTTCAAAATGCTTACGGAGATGACTCCTTAATCCCCTAGGCGGTGCTGGTTCATAAATCAGATGTCTGTTGGGATGCCCAGGTTTCTGGGTGTTCAACAGAAACTGTTTGGTCAGCATCTCATTTCTCTCCCTGATGGGGAGTATTCTCGCCTCATTATTCAGATGGTGTTCTGGGGACATAAGAAGACAGCCCGTGGCGATTCTGAGAGCAGTATTTTGGCAGGCCTGCAGTTTCTTCCAGTGGGTAATTTTTAGGCTTGGCGACCATATGGGTGACGCGTAGCACGTACTCGGCTGGATAATTGCTTTGTATGTAGTAATGAGCGTTTCTTTATCTTTTCCCCAGGTACTGCCAGCGAGGGATTTGAGGATTTTGTTACGGCTCTGAATTCTCGGAACAATTGCGGCTACGTGCTCACCAAAATGTACATAGATCCTGATCAAACGTCACACGCCATCGACGTGGATGTTCAAAATGGTCGACATTTGAGACGTCCATGTTGTAAATAAGGTCGCGGAAGATTTATTCGGTGATAATGCCAGGTTTGGCGAGGCGAAAAAACTGGAGAGATCAGGGAGGTAGCCTTTTATTTTATTGAATAGCGCATCGATCTTTGGGCCTGGGCCTGTGGCCATTATTTTGCAGTCATCGGCACAGGAAACGATTGTGACTCCTTCCGGTGGTGAAGATAGCTTAGATATGTAGAAATTAAACAAAAGTGGGGATAGGACACCACCCTGTGGTACCCCTTGTTTAATTCTCCTTGGTTCTGATGTTTCGTTTCTAAATTGCACCGATGCCTGCCGACGACCCAGATAATTTGCGGTCCACCTTTTAAGACATGGGGGAAGGGTAGAACCTTCCAGGTCTTGCAGTAATGAGCCATGGTTGACCGTATCAAAAGCTTTTGATAGGTCTAGCGCTACGAGTACTGTTCTATTGATTTAAACCGCAATTTATCTGGGTGCTAATGGCATTTAGCGCGAAGGTAGTGCTATGGAATTTTCTGAAGCCATGCTGATGAGGGGCTAGCTTCAAATTTGATTGGAAATAAAGGAGCAAAATGGTTTCAAGCGTCTTTGCCACTGGCGATAGGAGAGATATCGGACGATACGACTCACCTATGTTAGCTGGTTTCCCAGGCTTTAGTAGCGGGACCACCTTGGCCATTTTCCATTTCTGAGGTATGATAAAGGTGGAAAGAGACAGGTTGAAGACATGCGATAAATATTTGAAACCCTCTTTCCCTAGGCTTTTAAGCATCGGCATGGCTATGCCGTCTGGGCCCACTGCTTTGGATGGTTTAGCGCGACCAATGGCGTCCTCAACCTCTTTAGCGGTGATGTTGATTGGTGACGCGCTGAATTTGTGTTTATGTGCGTATCTATTGGCTCTCCGTCTATCTTTGTCGACCGTAGGATGCATTATATATTGTCGGCAGAAAGCTCTCGCGCATTTTTTCGCATCCGATAGCACTTTGTCGCCAAAGGCGGTGGAAACTTTGTCTTTGTGCTTAGTCGGATTCGATATGGACTTTAAGGTGGACCAAAGTTTACCCACACCGGTAGAGAGGTTACAACCTCTTAGGTGCTCCTCCCATATCTCCCGCTTGTGTTCGTCCACAAGCAATCTGATGCGTTGGTTTATATCCCTTATTTGGGGGTCGCCTGGATCAAGCTGTCTTATAAGGTCACGTTCTATCGCTAAGTTTACGGCCTCCGCCGGGAAGTGGGCCGGATTTCGGGAATTCTCCCGGCGGGAATGAAACGTGCCGAGGCGGATTCTATGACCTTACGGAAGGCACGCTCCCCTTGGCGGGCATCAGTCGGGATAGGAAGGGCAGCAAAGCGGTTGTCTTTAAAGATTTATATTCTTCCCACTTTCCTTTTTTGAAGTTTATGAAAGTGCGTTTTTCGGTGACGATGAAGTCGGCGGTACGCTCGAGCGAAATAAGTATGGGCAGGTGGTCGGATGCCAATGTTACCATCGGCTGCCAGTTGACGCAGTTTACGAGTTCTGCGCTCACGATTGAGATATCTGGTGAGTTGTGACAGCTTCCTACCATACGTGTGGGGGCGTCTCCATTTATGGTGCAGAAAGGTCGTTTCATCTATTTGATCCGCCAACATCTCACCCCTACTGTCCGCCCGCAAGTTTGAATGCCATAGATCATGATGGGCATTGAAATCGCCTAAGATAATGCGATTGTTGCCTGTGAGTAAGGCCCTGATATTGGGGCGGTATCCACTGGGGCAACAGGTGGCAGGAGGGATGTAGATGTTGATGATTTCTAGGTTTGCATCGCCTGACCGGACAGATAGGCCTTGACGTTCTAAGACATTGTCCCTGCGGTCGATGCCAGGATCAAATATATAATGTTGCACAGAGTGGTGTATGATAAACACGAGGCCGCCTCCATTCCCGCTCTCGCGGTCTTTCCTGTGGACATTATACCCAGAGCAGGTCTGCAATGCAGATCTTGCTGTGAGTTTAGTCTCTTGAATCGCAGCAATGCGGATGTTGTGCCGCTTCATGAAATCGACTATCTCCGTAATCCATTAGTCTGTAATCCGTTAGTCTATTACAGTTTAACTGCAGGATTCTGAAGTGCATAAGGGGAGACGCCGCCACTGTGGGGGTAAGTGACGGGTAACTACGCCTGGGTTGTGGAAGGCCAGGACGCAATTGCTGTTGTGGCCCTGGGACTGGGCGTCCTTGGGCAAGCATTGTGGTACCCGGATGATTTGGGTTTGCGACCTGGCAACATGGCGCAATGAAACCCGTCGGGGGGTTGCCGTCGCGGAGACCAGAACATCTAGGAAAGTGGCACCACCCAAGGCAGGAGCTGCATTGGGCGGATGTCGCAAACCTATATATTCTGTGCTGGCAGACGGTGCAAACGGAGGTAGGGACTAAGAGTCTGTTTCCCTGACCTGCGCGATTGCTGCCGGAAAAGAGGGGGGAGAAGACGTGGGCAGGCGCTGAAGCTCAGCATTGCTACCGACTCTACTACGAATGTAGTAGTTATGAGTGGTATCAGCTATTTGAGTTCTTGGCGCCGTGGGGCGCGAGCAGCAGCGGGTATTTGTTGTGGCTTGCTGAGCAGCGGGGCTGCTGGAAGGTAGTGGGGGGGGGGGGGGGGGCGCTTAGGCGTAGACTACAGGACGCCCTTGGGCATGAACAGCAAGGCGCCACAAAAGATCTATAAAAGTTACGTGGACATTTCTCAGGGCCGGGGTCAGGAGACGGACCCGGATTGGATTAGATGCCTTCCCGGAGTAAGAGGGTATGGAGCAGTCCTGCTGCAAGGAGCTGCTGGGAGAATGACAATTTGTGGGAGGGACAATTTGCATTGTCATCGAGCCTTGCTACGTGTGCAAAGTTTCAATCAAACTTATGGCCATTCAAAGTGGTAATAAGGCCAATTGACCTTATGGCCGTTGACATTATGTTACCACACCATCACGTTAATGCATTTTCATCGACCCTTGATACGTGTGCAAAATTTCAATCAAACTTATGGCCATTCAAAGTGGTAATAAGGCCAATTGACCATATGGCCGTTGACCTTATGTCAACACACTATCATATTAATGCATTGTCTTGATATGTGTGCAAAGTTTCAAACAAACTTATGGCCATTCAAAGTGGTAATAAGGCCAATTGACCTTACTTACTTACTTACTTATGTCACCACACCATCACATTAATGCATTGTCATCTGTCCTTGATAAGTATGTAAAGTTTCAAATTAATCAGATTTCTACAAACCGGTGAAAATTAAGCTCAAAGATACCGCTACATGGAGGCCAAGCTAATAAAAGCGTGTTAAAAAGTACATGATTTCATAATAAATAATTGTTTGTCAGCATATTATTGTAGTGACCTACATATTGTCAATATGATCCGCACATAAGTTGGTTGGTGTGACTAGTCGAATATATACGGTTTGGCAAATGAACTCAAATGGTTATCTGGGTCAGTAAAATATGAACGTTTGTATATTTGTATCATTAAAAGCTTTCGAAGTGAGGTGTATCCAAGCAACACTACTCCACCGGCCTTTCAAGAGGGAACGTATATAATTTGGCGCTTAATTATTTACGGTCACTCTAGTGTCATTGATATAAGTGTGCCGTGTTGTTTCATTTTACGTTTAATGACCCAGTCAACTTGCTTTGTGTTACCAAATTTCATATTCTTTTTTTGTCTTTCACATTCAATTTGAATTTATGTCATAGTGGTAACTTGATGATATGGTAATGAATTTATTTGTTTATGTGTGTGTGTGGTTTTTTTTCCTTTCATGTGTACCCGTTATGCTGACTCTCGTTTTTTTCCATTTTTACATTTGTATATATTATGCCGTTTTTTGTTTTTTTTTTTTTTGCATGTGTACGTATTGAGTTCAAATTTTTTTATTGTTTTGTTTAGTGCTTATTGTGAGTAACGTTTATTGTGGAATGCTTATTTGTATAATAAGAAGATTTTTGATTTACGTATTTTGATTATTATTCATTTTTTAGTATTAGTTTAAATTAGTTCCTTATCTTAATTGGTTCTATCATTCTATTTAGTAAATTATGTAAAATTATTTTCTTATCGAAATTTTTCTATAGGTAGTTAGAAAATATTTTTCCTATTATTTAACTTACGAGAGGCAATTTCTCTAACTAAATCTCTTATATTTATTTATTTTAGATGGTATTTTTAACAAAGGATAAAAATGATTTATATTTCCTTGGTTTTCATCATTATTCCTATTAAATATCTTCTATTCTATCGCGGGTTAAAGTAAAAATATTTTCCTAAATTTCTGGCCTATTCCTAGAGGAGACCGGCTTGACTTATATTTATTTCTTTAATATGGTATTTCTACCAAACTCTAAAGATGAATGATTCTTATATTAACTATTTTTATTAAACAACGCTTTTCATTGTTTATTGAGTTCTACTAAACTAAGAACATATAAAGTAAGAACTCTGTCATTAATTATACGGAAAATTTAATAGTTGTGATTGATGGAAGAGTAAGGTAGTTATGTATTAGTAGTAGTCCAATTAATAGGCAAAAGAATGATACAGTGGGTGCAAAAAATGTCCGTACCTTTAAATATTCATTTTATATTTGTTGTATTTCCAGCTATATATATATATATATTTTTTTTTTTTATCTTAATTGTCATGCGATTTCTGCGGCGGCCAACAGGACAGAATCGTCATGATAATTATGAAGAATTATTTAATTTTACCGGGGGTTGTCGCATGCACAACCTCTTGTGTTAGTGCAATTATTTGATCTTAGAGACCTTGGGTACCTATTTTTATTTTAAATTTGCCTACTGCAGTAAATATTCTATTATTTATCACCAATTTCTCCCTCAGGACAACAATCAGGTTGCTTGTATTTCCTACGCTAGCATTTTTCTGTCCTAAGATGAAAACGAGCGCAACGTGTCTTATTGTTCCAAATTTATATAGCACTTTTACATATATTTATGGGTTTTATTGTGACTTTTCTTCATTTTTGTTGTTATTATGGGCTGGTTTTTCTTGTATTTTAGTGTTTTGCATACTTCCACTTATAAAGATTTTTAGTCAAGCAATGCTTGTGAAAAATTATGGTTTTGTCAGGGCTGTGGTCTAAATTTTCTACTTGAAGGCCTTGATAACTTCCATAGGAACTACTATTGTGAAGCTTCCTGATTATCTTTGTCTTCAATAATATCAGGAGCTTTCAAAAAAAAACTGTGCAAATTCTTGATTTGCTATCTAATTTAGACAAGGCTGATCAAACTGTCTTTATTGTTAATTGGGACTTTTTGGGGTTACTATGTTTTCAGCTGCCAATATTTAATTATACTCAGTTGAGCAGAGCTCACAGAGTATATTAACATTGATTGCATAACGGTTGGTTGTACAGGTATAAAGGAATCGAGATAGATATAGACTTCCATATATCAAAATCATCAGTATCGAAAAAAATTCGATTGAGCCATGTCCGTCCGTCCGTCCGCCTGTCCGTTAACACGATAACTTGGTTAAATTTTGAGGTATCTTGATGAAATTTGGTATGTAGGTTCCTGGGCACTCATCCCAGATCGCTATTTAAAATGAACGATATCGGACAATAACCACGCCCACTTTTTCGATATCGAAAATTTCGAAAAATCGAAAAAGTGCGATAATTCATACCAAATACGCATTAAGCGATGAAACTTGGTGGGTGAGTTGAGCTTATGACGCAGAATAGAAAACTAGTAAAATTTTGGACAATGGGCGTGGCACCGCCACTTTTAAATGAAGGTAATTTAGAAGTTTTGCAAGCTGTAATTTGGCAGTCGTTGAAGATATCATGATGAAATTTGGCAGGAACGTTACCCTTATTACTTTATGTCTGCTTAATAAAAATTAGCAAAATCGGAAAACGACCACGCCCACTTGAGCAAAAATCGATATATCTGGTCCACATTTTGGTCGAAATCTCGAAAATGCCTTCACATATACAACTACCACAACTCCCTTTTAAAATTCATATTAATACCTTTAATTGGACACCCATATTGTACAAACACATTATAGAGTCACCCTTGGTCCACCTTTATGGCGATATCTCGAAAAGGCGTCCACCTATAGAACTAAGGCCCACTCCCTTTTAAAATACTCATTAACACCTTTCGTTTGATACCCATATTGTATAAACGCATTCTAGAGTCATCCCTGGTCCACCTTTATGGCGATATCTCGAAAAGTCGTCCACTTATAAAACTAAGGCCCACTCCCTTTTAAAATACTTATTAACACCTTTCATTTGATACCCATATCGTACAAACAAATTCTAGAGTCACCCCTGGTCCGCCTTTATATCGATATTTCGAAAAGGGGTCCACCCATAGAATTAAGGCCCACTCCCTTTTAAAATACTCATTAAAACCTTTCGTTTGATACCCATATTGTATAAACGCATTCTAGAGTCATCCCTGGTCCACCTTTATGGCGATATCTCGAAAAGGCGTCCACCTATAAAACTAAGGCCCACTCTCTTTTAAAATACTCATTAACGCCTTTCATTTGATACCCATATCGTACAAATTCTAGAGTCACCCCTGGTCCACCTTTATGGCGATATCTCGAAAAGGCGTCCACCCATAGAACTAAGGCCCACTCCCTTTTAAAATACTCATTAACTCCTTTCATTTGATACCCATATCGTACAAACAAATTCTAGGGTCACCCCTGGTCCACCTTTATGTCAATATCTCGAAAAGGCATCCACCCATAGAACTAAGGTCCACTCCCTTTTAGAACACTCATTAACACCTTTCGTTTGACACCCATATTGTACAAACGCATTCTAGAGTCACCCCTGGTCCACCTTTATAACGATATCCCGAAAAGGCGTCCACCTATAGAGCTAAGGCCCACTTCCTTTTAAAATACTCTTTAAAACCTTTCATTTGATACCCATGTCGTACAAACAAATTCTAGAGTCACCCCTAGTCCACCTTTATGGCGATATCTCGAAAATGCGTCCACTTATAGAACTAAGGCCCACTCCCTTTTAAAATACTCTTTATCACCTTTCATTTGATACCCATATCGTACAAACAAATTCTAGTGTGACCCCTGGTCCACCTTTATGGCGATATCTCGAAAAGGCGTCCACCTATAGAACTAAGGCCCACGCCCTTTTAAAATATTCATTAACACCTTTCATTTGATACCCATATCGTACAAACAACACATTCCAGGGTTACCCTGGGTTCATTTTCCTACCTGGTGATTTTCCCTTATTTTGTCTCCATAGCTTTCAACTGAGTATGTAATGTTCGGTTACACCCGAACTTAGCCTTCCTTACTTGTTTTTTTCTTAATTTACTTGAAGACATTTTCTTTAAACATTAGGCAGTTTTTAATTTACCCTACTGTTCCTATTTTTAAATAAAAAATGCCTAATACCTATATGACACTACTTTATTTTCGTGTATTTTTTCCTGTATTTTATCTTAAATTTTTTGTCGCAGTCCCTCCCAATACGGCTTCAGTATTGGTATAAGTGTGTTAACTATATGTCAAAAATTTGTATTCCGATAGGTTGTTTTGACATTCGGCCGTTTTTTCTTTATTTTTTTCTGACACAAGAAAACTTTGTTTTTACTTTGAAAATTTGGTGCATAAAAACACAATTAAAATCAACTTTCTTGTGAAAAAAGTGAACCGTTAGAGACCGAAATAATTTTCGCGTGTTATTTGCTTTGTTTTCATTGTTAAAAGTGTTAATGTAAAAATAAATTGTAAAACATAAACAAAAACATGTCAAACTCACTAATTTAGGGGGAATAGTCTCGCTTTTTCATGATAGAAATTGTTTTTGTGTTTTGAAGTTCCGATAAAGTTTCGTCAGTTTTTTTTAGCTTAGATCCAAGCAAAACTAAAATAGTGTCATATATGCTTAAGCAAAAATAAAAATTTTTGCTCATGGGTAAGCGTCCATAAGGCCGCTCAATTTTTTCTAATTTTAAGGATACTTAAATTAACGCTGTTAATCATGTTGCCAGTCTAAATTCTCCTTTGAATTAGTATGCCAATGTTTGCCGTCAGTCACAGTCTGCTTTCTATATTCCACTTCCTTGTGCTTTTGTTGTTGATTGTCCTGCTGCCGTACGCCATTTTCCTCTTGTCTACTAATTTACTAGTTAAATTTCCTTACTTTTGAAATGCCATTTGGTTCCTCGGATCGGTGGGTGAAATAAGGTATTTTAGCTCTACTGCTGTACGCGTTACAACGCGTTTCCTTTTTCCCGTTTTGTTTTTTATAAAAGCTATTTAAAATTTTAACTTTTAAAACGAAAAACTTGGCAGGATCTTTGCACAACTAGATCCTTTTTAGCATCGATTGGTTAGCAATTTTGTGCCTTAAAGGTTAAGCTAGCAGGATCGCCATGAAATAAGGCGAATCCTGCTTGGTTTATTATACAACGCGAGCTGGCAGGATCTCTGACCAGCTAGATCTTTAGCAGGTTTGCTTATTCTTGATCTAGTCTGGCAGGATCGCCCTTAAATATGTAAAAACACGAATTAGCTGAAACGCCGATGTGTAGCGTAAAATTATTATTCCGTTTATTAAAGAAATGCATTTCAAACAGGCATAACTTCAACACATAACTACATACGAATTATGTGATGTGTGAAAGATAATATATGCGTAAGAAGGCAATTGGGAAAAACTTTACAACAACTAAGGCATGACGTAGCTGTATTCGTTTATAACCATGTCAACTATCGTAGGAGTGCGGTTTCGACTCCCACTCCAGGGAGAAAAGGCTTCGAAGAGATTGACAAGGTATAATCGAAACAGCTGTCGCCTTGTCCGTCCTGATGTCACGTTGTTTAAATTTTTCCCAAATTATTAAATAAATGCATTTCAATTTATACAAAAGTTCTTAACGTACACATACATAATTACATTAATGCTTACATACCAAAAGTTACATGATTCCATAATAAATAACTGTTTGTCAGCATATTATTGTAGTGACCTACATATTGTCAATATGATCGGCATATAAGTTGGTTGGTGTGACTAGTCGATATATTGGCAGGTTTGACAAATGCAAATGAACTCAAGTGGTTATCTGGGTCAGTAAAATATGAACGTTTGTGTGTATGTATGTATATTTGTATCATTAAGAGCATTCGAAGTGAGGTATATTCCAGGCAACACTACGCTGCCCTAAATGTTCAATTTTTTTCTCTAAAACTCCAATCACTGTATTTTCTATGCTTAAAATATTGTAACGAAATTTGGGGAGTTCCGATTATTTTGCACCTTCTTCTAACGTTCGAATCGCTGAGCTGTCCAATAAATAACTCCAATATTCAGTATTTCAAAAAGGTCTTTATTTAGACTACTTTGGGAGTAGAACTTCACAATTATACTTCACAACTAATAGCGTATTTAAACCGATTAGTCATTTCTCAGCTTTCGCTGCTTTTATACTCTCTGTTGCCTCGTCCGCATATTTCTCCTAAGGCAGCGGTCGTCACCCCATAAGCGCTTTAAAGCAATTGTTTTTTTCAAACGCTTAGGCAAGCGCACCGCATAGGCAAGCGCAGCACACATCCCCGCGTGCACGCATTCTACCCACTCGCCAACAACCGAATAAAATTTCGTGTAGAATTACTTTTGAAGTAATATTTTTGGTTTACCGGTACGAAAACAATAAAGCTTTGTTTGATTTACTAAATTGAACGCATGTAGAAGTATTTTTAAATGCATTCAAAAAAGCAATGCGATACTTTAATTTTGAAAGCTATCAAGTTCGAATGGGTTTGTGTATGTATGCCATCTCTGCTCGCTGATTTGTTGTCGTTATTTTTTCGAAAAATCAAAATGAAGAATAGACAATTTAATAGAATATAATAACATAATAAAACTTGATTAAGCGTTGATTGCTTTATCGTATTTTTTATGGGTGCGTAAAGCCGCAGAATGTAAATTATTTCGTCCTTCTCTTGGCCAAATCCTGTGACGTGCATACATGCGCAGAGCGTATTTTTTGAATTTTGAGGTAATAAAATAAATTTTGAATATTTCTAAAAATTAAAATATATACATATTGTGACGAATAT
Source organism: Eurosta solidaginis (assembly GCF_040869045.1). NCBI lineage: Eukaryota > Metazoa > Arthropoda > Insecta > Diptera > Tephritidae > Eurosta > Eurosta solidaginis. The sequence continues at coordinate 106,713,402 of NC_090321.1, read as the reverse complement.
TAGTGACACTAAGTGATACTCACATCAATAGTCTGATGCTAAGTAACTGAAGCCACAACAACAATAAAGCAGGCAATCACTTGTATCTACATAAACGAATCAATCACAATGTCTACGTACACGCAGCGGAGAAGAGACTCACAGAAACATGCATATATCTTATCTGATTTGCTCCCAAAAGTAGGCAATTATCTGTGGAAGTGTCACTCACATATACACGCGCATATGAGAAGCTATACAAGTGCATCTGTAGTTATAATTTTATAGCAGTAACTAAGTAAATTCTGGAAACACCTAGAAGTATGGAACGAGGAACTCGAAGAGTATAAAAAGCAGCAACAGTAGAGGCACAAAAATCAGTTTGATTTAAGTGAGCTATCAGTTGCGAAGTATAAGTGTACTTTCTAGTAGTCTAATAAAGACCATTTTTGGATTATTAAATATAGGAGTTATTTATTCAGCAGTTTGGTGATTCGAACGTTAGCAGAAGGTTGCAAATAAGCAGAATTGCACTAAATTCGTTACAAATGGTGCCAAAAGAGGAATTGTTGAATAAATTCCAGAGTTGCAGAGCACAACAAGGACATGGCGAAGTTAAGTGAATTAAGGATCCAGCAACTGAAAAAGGAGTTGGAGAACCGTGGATTGAATACAACCGGCAGTAGGATCGAACTTCAAGCACGGCTACGAGAGGTATTAGAGTCGGAAGGAATTAATGTAGACAAGTACGTATTTTATCCTGCTGTGGAAAAGCCAGCAACTAAAGTGGAATAGAAGATAGAGACTCCGAATCCATTGGCAAGAGTTGACACTGACGCGATACTAGCAGTGTTGAACCAAATGTCGTCACAAATGTCATCTAAACTGGAAGAGCAGAAAACGTATATTTCATCACAGACGGAATCCCAGGAGACCGCATAACGCCCAAGATTGAAGCACAATAAACATGTATTTCAGAAATGTCAACACAGATAAGATCCAAGATGGAAACTCAACTGGCAGAACAGAAGACAAGTATAGCATCCCAACTGGAATCTTAAGAGACACGTATAACATCGAAGATAGCAGAACAAGGGGAGTGCGTATGATTGCAGTTGGCACAAATGTCTTCGCAGTTAGAAGCAAGGGTAACATAAAATCTGGAAGCGCAGGATGCAAAAATCGCTCAATTTCAGGCAGAAGTCGATGATTTAAAAGGTCGTATGGAGCGGTTGCAACTAAATCGGCCAGCAGTTCTGCTTTTTTCCAGGTCTTTAAGCTACAGTTTGAGAAGACCGTAGCAGTGAACAACTGGAATGCTGAAGATAAAGTTGCAGCTCTATTCGTAGCATTGAAGGGACCAGAAGCCGAAATCCTACAGACTATTCCCGAAGGAGAGCGGAACAACTATGAAGCATTGATAGCCGCTGTCGAGAGATGTTATGGAAGTGAGCATAGGAAACAGATGTACCAAATTGAGTTGCAAAATCGTTACCAAAAAGCGAATGAGACTTTGCAAGAGTTTGTTCGGATGTAGAAAGGTTGGCTCATTTGGCAAATGCAGACGCACCCGTGGAGTACACCGTGAGGGTAAAAATTCAGAATTTTATCAATGGCATACGGGACGTAGAAACGAAACGAGCTACATATACTACCCTAAAGCCAACAATTGCTGAAACAGTATCCCATGCACTGACTCAGGAAACTGCCTGACTTTTGAGTAAGCCAGCGTAGAAAGCTCATCGTGTGGAAGTGGAAAGACCAGATTGGGTAGACACAATGTTGGAAGCACTGAAGGGATCACAGCAGAAAAATGCCGGAGTTATGAAATGTTTCAAGTTCTGCAACCCAGGTCACATTGCACGACATTGCAGCACCGGTCCCAATACTCCCAACAATGTGGGTGGCCGTACACGCAGAGCTGAAGGAGATGAGCAAATCTCACAATCTACTCAATCGTTAAACTAAAGCGAGTCAGTCGCAAGGGGCGACAGCTGGCTCCCGCAATGGAATTCCCCATAATCTCTATCTCGCAAATTGGAAGAAGGTCAAACAATCTTACTGTCGGTGGACATGTGGATGGAAAGGATCGTTTACTGACTGTAGACACGGGCGCATCTCATTCCATCATTCGATCAGATTTAGTCAACAAGAAGATAAGACCATAGCTGGGAGCAAGATTACGTACAGCCACGGGAGAAGACACCCAGGTAATTGGAGAAGTTGCATGTGAAGTAGCAATTGAGAACGTCACGGTACTACACAATTTTATAGTCGCAGAGATTGTTGACGAAATCATAATTGGAGTGGACTTCTGAATCGATCAAGGCATCAAGATCGATATGCAAAGCAAGGCGATGCGATATGAGAACATGGATGTGCCACTTAATTTCGGCTACGAGAGAGAGGCTATAGCAGTAAACGGGTGCTGGTGGAAGAGAGTCAGCAAATACCACCAAAATCAGAAGCAGTCATCTGGGCAAAGGTTGATGGAGATTGTGGGACAAACAAATTGTGGGTTGTCGAAGCAGCAAACAAATCAACGCCGAACGTACTTTTAGGAAAAACTCTGGCTATAACAAAACAAGATGGACATATCCCGGTAAGAGTACGAAATGAGTTCAATTCACCACTCAAACTGACCAGAGGAGCTATTTTCGGAAGATGTCAAGAGGCTGAAATAATAATCAATTGTGAACAGCTCCAGGAGGAGGTTTCAACTAGCAATATTGATCTTTCAGATGATATCATGGCATGGACGTAGGAACTAGAGGAAGAGTAAGGCAAAACAACTGCTCCTAAAGTACGCGAACATATTTGACCAAGATGGCTCCAAACCAGGCCGCACCAACGTTGTGAAACATCAAATTGACACTGGAGATGCGAGGCCGATCCGTGACGCTCCACGTAGTGTTCTATTGGAGAAGCGGGAAGTTGTGAGTCAAATCATACAAGAAATGAGCGACAGCGGCGTCATCGAACCATCAGCTAGTCCATGGAGTTCACCGGTAGTACTTGTAAAGAGCAAGGATGGAAAAATTAGGTTTTGCGTGAACTAACGGAAGTTTAATAACGTTACGAAAAAGGATAGCTACCCATTGCCAAGAATTGACGACACTCTGGACTCGCTCTCTTGTACGAAATGGTTTTCCCCACTGGACTTGAAAAGCGGCTACTAGCAATTGGAAGTGAAGGAGGAAGACAAAGAGAAAGCAGCCTACAGTGTCAGTGATGGTATTTGGCAATTTACAGTGATGCCTTTTGGACTATGTAATGCACCAGCTACTTTTGAAAGACTCATGGATCAGGTACTGAAAAGACTATATTGGAAAACATGCTTAGTGTACCTAGACGACATCAGCGTATTGGGAAAGAACTTCGAAGAACATCTGAAGAACTTAGAGGAGGTTTTCCAAAGAATAGCTGGTGTTGGTCTGCAGATAAATCCCAAAAAGTGTTCGCTATTTAAAAAGGAAGTAAATTATTTGGGTCACAAGGTAACGACAGAAGGCATATGTACTACTGCGAATGAAAAGATAAAGGCAGTAAAGGATTGGCCAAGACCACTGAACCTGTATGAATTTAGAAGTTTCTTTGGGCTGTGCACGTATTACTGCCGATTTGTACCAAACTTTTCCAGCGTAGCCCATAGACTCCATGAGCTTACAAGAAAAAATAAAGCTTTTGAATGGAAAAAGGAGCAAGAGTTGGCTTTCCAAACATTGAAGGAGCGTTTGTGCACTGCCCCAATGTTGGCATATCCGATTCCAGGAGCAACACTTATTCTAGATACAGATGCGAGTGGATATGCTATAGGAGGCGTTTTGTCACAACTGGTTGATGGACAGGAGAAGGTAGTTGCATATTACAGCCGTTCAAGTGGGAAACCAGAGAGGAACTACTGCGTTACACGGAGAGAGCTGTTGGCATTGGTAGAGTGCATTAAACATTTTCAAAAATACCTCTATGGCCAGCGATTCCGCGTCAGGACAGATCAGTTCCGTAATCCAGAAGGACAGTTGGCACGGTGGATTGAGCGGCTACAAAGCTATGACTTTTCCATTGAGCATCGGGAAGGTATTACCCATGGGAAAGCCGATGCAATGTCACGAAGACCATGTAGTTTTGAATGCAAGCACTGTTCAAAGGCCGAGGCTAAAAAGACATTAACGTGTACGGATGAATTGGACAAGGAACAACTAAGAAAGTGTCAGCTAGAAGATACAGATCTGTCACATGTTATGCAAGGACTCGAACGAAACGAAAGACCAAACAGAGAGGAGATGTCAGCAGAGAGTCCCATTGCGAAGTTATATTGGGCACAGTGGAACAGTTTAGAACTGATATCCGTTTGCTTACATCCAGTATGGGAGAGCTAGGATGGTCAATGAAAGAAGAAACTCATAGTTGTTCCCAGAAAGAGGATTCCTGACGTGTTCAGCGAGCTGCATAACGGTCCAAGCGGAGGTCATCTTGGAATCACGAAGATGCTCGAGAAGATTAAACAGAGATTATATGGGGTTGGTTGCCGTCAGCCGGTCACTGAGTGTATTGCGAACTGCGAGGTTTGCAGCAGAGCGAAAGGGCCCAAAACCCGAAGTCATGGCCAATGACGCAATATAACTCAGGTGCGCCATTTGAAAGAATCGCTATGGATGTCGCAGGTCCATTTCCTACTGGCAACTGCGGAAACAAATATGTACTGGTGGTTGTGGACTATTTCAACAAATGGCCAGAGGTATACCCAATCCCAAATCAAGAAGCGGAAACAGTAGCAGAAGTGTTTATAAACAATTGGGTCATGGTATGGTGTACCAATGGAGTTACATTCTGACCAAGGCAGAAATTTGAAATCAGATGTGTTCCAGGAAATGTGTAAACCATTGGGCATTCGAAAAACACGGACAATTGCGTTGCATCCTCAGTCCGTTGGTATGGTGGAACGTTTCAATATAACATTGGAGGAACATTTAAGGAAAGTAGTAGACAAGTACCATAAGGAGTGGGATACACACATATCATTATTCTTGATGGCTAACCGATCGGCAGTGCATGAGACAACGGGCCAATCTCCCGCAAAGGTAATTTTTTGCAATGATCTTCGACTCCCAACTGATTTGAAGTTCGGGATAGATGCCGATGCGGAGAGAAATGTAAGGAAATCCATTGGTGTCTTGGAAGAAGAGCTGAGGGAGATACACGATCTGGTAAGCAACGAGCAAATATTATGAGTGATAAGATGAAAGCCAGATACGATAAAGCAATTAATTCGAAACGGTTTCAGGAAGGAGATTTGGTGCTGTTATACAACCCACAATGAAAAAAAGCTTTGTCCCCGATAATGCAGTGTAATTGGGAAGGCTCATACAAAGTTGTAAAACGGATCACCGATGTAGTGTACCGCATACAAACCATTGGCAAACCACGAACCAAAATGAAAGTGGTTCATTTGGAAAGGCTGGCACCGTTTCGATCGAGAGATTTGTCTGATCGGGACGATCAGACATAGGTGGAGGGCAGTGTGACGAATATTAGTGACACTAATTTATACTCACATCAGTAGTCTGATGCTTAGTAAATGAAGCCACAACAACAATAAAGCAGGCAGTCACTTGTATCTACATAAACGAATCAAGCATTATGTCTACACATATGTACGTACAGGCGGCGGAGAAGAGACGCACAGACAAATGCACATATCTATGCTCCCAAAAGTAGGCAATTATCTGTGGAAGTGTCACCCACATATACGCGCGCATATGAGAAGCTATACACGTGCATCTGTAGTTATAATTTTATAGCAGTAACTAAGTAAATTCTGGAAACGCCTAGAAGTATGGAACGAGGAAATCGAAGAGTATAAGAAGCAGCAACAGTAGAGGCACAAAAATCAGATTGATTTAAGCAAGCTATCAGTTGCGAAGTATAAGTGTTCTTTCAAGTAGTCTAATAAAGACCATTTTTGGATTATTCAATATTGGACTTATTTATTCAACAGTTTAGTGATTCGAACGTTAACAGAAAGTTGCAAATAAGCGAAATTGCACTAAATTCGTTACAATATGTAGACAAATTATTATATTTTATTGAATATTTAATTAAATATTTTATTACAAAGAAAAGATTTCAATATTTAAATGCTTTGGAAAATTTTTAAAAACTGAAACTCAATTACATACATTCCTCCTTTTATAGATTCAAATCATTCGTTAAATTATAAAATACAAAACCTACTGTGTTAAAATACTACGGTATTATGTTCAGGAGATTCGTCTGAAATTCTAAAAACTGAAACGCAAGAGGATCGTACCGATCTGACCTAAACGCCGCCAACCTTTCCAAATGAACCACTTTAATTTTGTTTCGCGGTTTGGTTTTTATGCGGTTGTAGTTGTTGTAGCGATAAGGACGCTCCCCGAAGGCCTGGGGAGTGTTATCGCAGTTGATGGTCCTTTGCCGGATGCAGATCAGGTACATTCCGGTACCAAGCCCGACCATTTCGGGAACTATTTGTTATGACCACATGCGACATTCTAAGTCCTCCTACCCTCCCTAAATCCATGAGGAGTTCGAGGTCGCCAGGCCAAAAATTACGTTTGCGGGGGTTTAGCCCGTTGTCTAATGCACTGCCGATCGGTAAGCCATCAAGAATAATGGTTGTGTGTATCCCACTCTTTATGGAACTTGTTCACTACTTTCCTTAAGTGCTCCTCCAAGGTTCTATTGAATCGCTAAACCATACCATCGGACTGAAGAAGAAATGCAGTTGTCGGTGTTTTTCGAATGCCCAATGTGTTACACATTTCTTGGAACAAAGCTGATCCTGCCTTGGTCAGAATGTAACTCCATTGGTACACCATACCTTGCAACCCGATTGTTTGTAAACACTTCTGCCCCTGCTTCTGCTTCTTGATTTGGGATTGGGTATACCTCTGGCCATTTGCTGAAATAATCCATAATCACCAGTACACATTTGTTTCCGCAGTTGCCAGTAGGAAATGGACATGCGACATCCATAGCGATCCTTTCAAATGGTGCACATGAGTTATATTGCTTCAGCTGGCCATGACTTTGGGTTTTGGGCCCTTTTGCCCTGCTGCAAACCCCGCAGTTGGCAATCCATTCAGTGACCGATGGACGGCAACCAACGCAATAGAATATCTGCTTAATTTTCTCGAGCGTCTTCATGATTCCAAGATGAACCCCACTTGGGCCGTTATGTAGCTCACTGCGGACGTCAGGAATACTTTCCCTTGGAACAACTATCAGTTTTCTCTTACATTGACCATCCTCACTCTCCCATATTCGATGCAGGCAACCGGATATGAATTGTAAACTCTTCCACTGTGCCCAATATGGGTTCGCAATAGGACTCTCTCTATTTGGTCTTTCGTTTCATTCGAGCCCTTGCATAACATGTGACAGATCGGTATCTTCTAGCTGACACTTCCTTATTTGTTCCTTGTCAAATTCATCCGTACGCGTTATAGTCATTAGCCGGACAACAATAATGTCTTATGTAGCCTCAGCCTTTAAAAAGTGTTTGCATTTAAAACTACATAGTCGTGACATGCCTCGGCATTCCCATGGGTACTACGTTTTCGATGCTCAATGGAAAAGCTTTGTAGTCGCTCGATCCACCATGCCCGACCTTGTTGTTTTTCATCAAAGATATCGTCCAGGTACACCAAGCATATTTTCTAAAGTAGTCCTTTCAATACCTGATCTATGAGTCTCTCAAAAGTAGCTAGTGCATCCAAAGGTATCACTGTAAATTGCCAAAGACCATCTCCGATACTGAAGGCTGTTTTTTCTTTGTCTTCTTCCTTCACCTCCACTTGCCAGTATCCACTTTCAAGTTCAATATGGGAAACCATTTCGTACCAGATAGCGAGTCCAGAGTCGTAAATTCTTGGCATAAGTTATCCTAGTGCATCCAAAGGCTTCACTGTAAATTACCAAAGACCATCTCCGACACTGAAGGTTTTTTTTCCTTGTCTTCCTCCTTCACCTCCACTTGCCAGTATCCTCTTTTCAAATCCAATGTGGGAAACCATTTCGTACCAGATAGCGGGTCCACAGTCGTCAATTCTTGGCATAAGTCATCCTTTTTCATGACTCAACTTTCAGTAGTCCACGCAAAACCTCATTTTTCCATCCTTCTTCTTGACAAGTAGCACCGGTGAGCTCCATGGACTAGCTGATTGTTCGATGACGCCGCTGTCGGTCATTTCTTGTATGATTTGACTCACAGCTTCACGCTTCTCCAGTGGAACACTACGAGGAGCTTGACGGATCGGCCTCGCATCTCCAGTGTCAATTTGATGTTTCACAACGTTGGCGCGGCCTGGTTTGTAGCCATCCTGGTCAAATATGTTTGCGTACTTTAGGAGCAGTTGTTTTGCCTTACTCTGATAGTCTTCCTCTAGCCCATCCGTCCATGCCGTGATGTCATTTGAAAGATCAGTCTTGCTAGTTGAAACGTGTTCCTGGAGATGCTCACAGTTAATACCTACTTCCGCTTCTTGGCATCTTTCCAATATGGCTCCTTTGGTAAGTTTGAGTGGTAATTTGAACTCATTGAGTACTCTTACCGAACCACGTCCATCTTGTTTTGTCATAGCCAAGATTCTTCCTACAAGTATATTTGGTGCTGATTTATTTGCTGCCTCTACAACCCACAATTTCCATCAATCTTTGCCCAGATGTTCGCCTCCGATTTTGGTGGTATTTGCTGCTTCTCATCCTACCAGCACTCGTTTACTGCTGTAGCCTTTTTCGTAGCCGAATTTAAGTGGCACATTCACGTTCTTATATCGCATCGTCTTGCTTTGCATGTCGATCTTGATGCCTTGGTCGATTAAGAAGTCCACTCCAATTATGATTTCATCAACAATCTCGTCCACTATAAAGTTGTGTAGATACGCAATCTTGCTCCATGCAATGGTCTTATCTTCTTATTGACTAAATTCGATCGAATGATGGAATGAGATGCACCCGTATCTACAGTCAGTAAACGTTCCTTTCCATCCACATGTCCTCCGACAATAAGATTGCTTGACCTTCTTCCAATTTGCGAGATAGAGATTATGGTTGTTCAATTGAGGGAGCCAGATGTCACCTTGAGTGTACTTGGAGATTTGCTCATCTCCTTCAGCTCTGCGTTTACGGCCAATCACATTGTTGTTTCTATTAGGACCGGTGCTGCAATGACGTGCAATGTGACCTGGGTTGGCGCACTTTCATAACTCCTATAACCTATATGTTTCCTATGCTCGCTTCCGTAACGCCTCTTGACAGCGGCCGTCAATGCTTCATAACTGTTCCGTTCGTTCTATGAAATTGTCTGTAAGATTTCAGCTGCAGGCCCTTCCAATGCCTCTAACAGTGCAGCAGCTTTATCTACAGTACTCCAGTTTTTCACTTCTGACGTCTTCTCGAACTGAAGCTTAAATACCTGGAAAGGAACAGAGCCGTCAAAAGATGGAGTTTTTACTTTCGGATTGCTCGCTGAAATAGCCGGGCGATTATGTCGCAACTCCTGGATACGACCTCTTAGCGCTTCTATCTTGGCATAAAGTTTGTCCTCGAGTTGTAAAATGTTTGCATCCTGCTCTTCCAGTTACGCAAGAAGCTGCGATGATGCCTGTGCCGACGTTTCAGATACACGTGCCTCCTGCGCTTCCAGTTGAGATGCCATATATGTCTTGTGTTCTTCTAATTATGCTTCAATCTTCGATGTTATGCGTGTCTCTTGCGATTCTAGTTGAGATGCCGTTGTCGATGTTTATGCAGATATTGCAGCCAATATCATTTGCATCAAGTGTGTGTTCGTCACTGTCTGCTGTGTTTTGTTTTTATACTCAGTTGAGCAGAGTTCACAGAGTATATTAACTTTGATTGGATAACGGTTGGTTGTACAGGTATAAAGGAATCGAGATAGATATAGATCTCCATATATCAAAATCATCAGTATCGAAAAAAAATTTTATTGAGCCATGTCCGTCCGTCCGTGCGTGCGTCCGTCCGACCGTCTGTCCGTTAACACGATAACTTGAGAAATATACTATAACTTGAAAAAGTGCGGTAATTCATTACCAAAGACGGATAAAGCGATGAAACTTGGTACGTGAGTTGAACTTATGACGCAGAATAGAAAATTATTAAAATTTTTGACAATGGGCGTGGCACCGCCCACTTTTAAAAGAAGGTAATTTAAAAGTTTTGCAAGCTGTAATTTGGCAGTCGTTAAAGATATCATGATGAAATTTGGCAGGAACGTTACTCCTATTACTATATGAATGCTTAATAAAATTTAGCAAAATCGCAGAACGACCACGCTCACTTAAAAAAAAATTTTTTTAAAGTCAAATTTTAACAGCGAAATCGGTTGAAGCCACGCTCAGTTTTTATACACAGTCCACCGTCTGTCCTTCCGCTCGGCCGTTAACACGATAAATTGAGCAAAAATCAATATATCTTTACTAAACTCAGTTCACGTACTTATCTGAACTGACTTTGTATTGGTGTAAAAAATGGCCGAAATCCGACTTTTTCGATATCGAAGGTTACGAAAAATGAAAAAAAATGCCATAATCCTATACCAAATACGAAAAAAGGGATGAAACATGGTAATTGGATTGGTTTATTGACGCAAAATATAACTTTAGAAAAAAACTTTCCAAAATGGGTGTGAGACCTACCATATTAAGTAGAAGAAAATGAAAAAGTTCTGCAGGGCGAAATCAAAAGCCCTTGGAATCTTGGCAGGAATACTTTGCGTGGTATTACATATATAAATAAATTAGCAGTACCCGACAGATGATGTTCTGGGTCACCCTGGTCCACATTTCCGTCAATATCTCGAAAACGCCTTCACATATACAACTACCACCACTCCTCTTTAAAATACTCATTAGCAACTTTCATTTGATACCCATATCGTACAAAGAAACTCTAGGGTCACCCCTGGTCCACATTTATGACGATATCTCGAAAAGGCGTCCACATATGGAACTAAGGCCCACTCCCTTTTAATATACTCATTAATACCTTTCGGTTGATACCCATGCTGTACAAACGAATTCTAGAGTCACCCCTGGTCCACCTTTATGGCGGTATCTCGAAAAGGAGTCCACCTATAGAACTAAGGCCCACTCCCTTTTAAAATACTCATTAACACCTTTCATTTGATACCCATATCGTACAAACAAATTCTAGAGTCACCCCTGGTCCACCTTTATGGCGATATCTCGAAAAGACATCCACCTATAGAACTAAGGCCCACTCCTTTTTAAAATATTCATTAACACTTTTACCCATATCGTACAAACAAATTCTAGAGTCACCCCTGGTCCACCTTTATGGCGATATCTCGAAAAAGCGTCCACCTATAGAACTAAGCCCACGCCCTTTTAAAATACTCATTAAAACCGTTCATTTGATACCCATATCGTACAAATAAATTCTAGAGTCAGCCCTGGTCCACCTTTATGGCGATATCCCCAAATGCTGTCCACCCATAGAACTATGGCCTACTCCCTCTTAAAATACTCTTTAATACCTTCCATATGATACACATGTCATACTAACACATTCCAGGGTTACCCTAGGTTCATTTTCCTACATGGTGATTTTCCCTTATTTTGTCTCCATAGCTCTCAGCTGCGTATGTAATGTTCGTTTACACCCGAACTTAGCCTTCCTTACTTGTTCTCTCCTATTTTTGTTGTTGTCTCGTCGCCATCAGATTGAAGGACATACTCCTCCACATTAATTCGTTCTGACCCATAAACGATCGTAGTCGTGCCTGAGGTTCGGATTTATTGACGGTAGTATTCAATCCACGGTTCTCCAACTCCTTCAGTTGCTGGATCTTCAATTCACTTGGCCATGTCCATGTTGTATTCGATAGCTTCGTTTATTCAACAATTCCTCTTCTGACACCAATTGTAACGAAATTTGGGAATTCCGATTATTTTGCACCTTGAATTGTCCAACTGAACTAAATAACTCCAATATTCAGCATTGCAAAATGGGCTTTATTTGGCCTACTTTGGGAGTAGTACTTCACAATTTTACTTCACAACTATAGCGTGTTTAAATCAAACTGATTACCCAGTTAGAACGCTACTTGTTATATAATGCATTAAACAATCCGTAGTGCTACAAAAACTATGCGTGAGAAATTCAAAAAGTTTACATCAGTTTGTTAAGGTAGAGTGACAAATTCTCACGTATATTTTTCTATACATGTGAGCAGCCTTCTCTTTTATGTTCACTAAATTCTGCTATTAAGCTTTCATATATTTTTCTCTTTTCAATATGCTATTCATGTGCTATATATAACATGATTTATACAGCAACGAATGTCATAAAGCTATGCGTTAGCGTTATGGCATAAATAACATATTATATAGCTGTTGTACTTACCCCATAGTCCTAACACATTTATAACGAAAACAATAACTCTTAATTTTTTTTTATAATATTTTTATTAAAATGAATATTTATTTAAAAATTGAAAGAATGTTATAATACATAAAAAAACCATAGATGACACCAATGACGCCAACTATAACGAAATCACGATGAAAGCAAAGGCTATTAATTTCCGCCTGTGCGGCTTGCGGGAAGATGTGCACTTTGGAGCGTGGTGCATCGTTGTTCTCAAGATCCTGTAGGTTGTAGAATGACAAGTTTTTTTTAGCATTTTTAAGTACTTTTTTATATCTCGACTACTTACTCTTGTACAAAAATATTCCCAAAGCTATTACCGGCAAACAAAAATCGGCCAGATTCGGAAATCGTTGTGAAATAACATTATTATACATGGTTTTCAACTTTAAATACCTCATTTCTTTGTGTTATATTATAAAAGCTTTTAAGCGCCAATAATTGGATAAATAAAAGCACTTAGTGTTATAAAATTACTTTTTTTTCGTTTTTTTTTTTTTTTGAATGCTATTAATATTTGTTAATTAATCGTTCTTGACATTTGTCCACAATGGATCTTGATGTGCAATTTGGCAAGAAAGCAAAACAAATGAGTGGGAATGCATACATTAGACAATAATGCAAAAATGATATATCTCCTTCCCTCTCTGACTTTCACCAAAACCATGGCGGAACCGTACAAGGTGGTAGCATGATGACATACCTACAAACTTAAATAAAAGTTCCATGTACTTTGTTTTTGTAAATCGATGGACTAATGTCAAAATCGTAATGCGCCGGCAGTTGATGTATCAAATCATATTAAAAAGAACAAATCAGCTTTCACCGTCGTACAACCTTGTATAGTTCAGCCATAGCCAGAACAAACTTTTTTTTGTTGTAGAGGAGATGACAGCTGAAGACTTTGCATTTGTATACGTGAATCCGTTAGGCAGTTTTTGCTGGGTAGTCATTCCTCAGCTGATGACTACATATGTATGTGTATGTGAGACAATTTCTTCGATTTAAGCCGCTGGTTATGTGTGTGAAATATTTTCGTCCCCTTGTGTATATGTGTACATGTGCATACGTGTGGCTGCTCGCTGTTTTTGTTGTTGTGATTATTTACTAACAGCATAAAATAAATAAATGTAAGGCGCGATAACCTCCGAAGAGATCTAAGGCCGAGCTTCTCTTCCAATTTGCGTCGGGCTCCTCTTGATTTTCCCTACAAATTGGCCGGACGGGATCTACATGGCCGCCAACATAGTGATGCTAATATTCGCCACAATATGTTAAAAATTGTATTTTGGTATGGTAAAATTGTCCTAGAATTTTGTTACGATGCGCTGCTATACACGCATCTTGGCAAATGCTTTCAACAGTTTGCTTTTAAGAGATCTCTGGCCGCGTCACAATGAACTTTTTCATATAGCTGCGTTTTTGAACGCAATCTTATACACGATGCGTAGATTGCACGTATTTTTAAAGAGAATGGCAGATTTGACACACAAAAGCAATCTCTAACTTTTTCTAAATGTAAAGCATAACAAGAAAAAATCGGCATTTGTTTTGGCTATGAGTGTTTTCACCCTTTGCAAGTGAATTATATTTGCCACTTTTTGGAAAGAATAAAACATGATTTCCATTGTTGCCACTTACCTATAGTGGCCTCTAACAAAATCCAAAAAAATTGTTCCAAAATAATTTGTAGCGTACAAAAAAATCTTAAATAGACTTAAGTTTTGACCGGCCCATTTTTTGTGGCAAATTTCACTTACACGTATATACATAGGTCTTTATATAACAGCTTGTTTGTTTTTTTTATTTTAATTGTTTTCAAAAAAACATGAAATCACAAATAATGAGTTAACTTTTGTTGAAACTAACTAAATTTATTTATAACAGTTAATGTCCAATTTGCCAGAAAATGTTTTTGCATTGCAGACTTAATCCTAATTTTAGATAAATGATGTCTTATACTGAACAAAAGAAAAAAAAAACAAGTAAGGCGGAACTGTCTTCGGCTTCATACCTTTCATGAATGGGGCTGAACAATAATCTTCGTTCGTAATATCCAAATAATTGGATGTATAAGATAAGAAATATATAGTGAACGGATGTACATACCTAAACGATTTTTAATATAAATATAAAATAAAAAATGGCAAAAAACCCCCTTAACTGAATGATCGGTTGTATGGGATAGGTATATACTATATACATATAGCTCCGATCAAATTGATTTTTTCAGCAAATCTTCTATGATATATAAGAATAAATATCACCAAGTTTAACGTTTTTATAATTTATTTAATAATTTGGGAAAAATTTAAACAACGTGACATCAAAACGGACAAGGTGACAGCTGTTTCGATTATATCTTGTAAATCTCTTCAAAGCCTTTTCTCCCGGGAGTGGGATTGTTGTTGTTGTTGTAGCAGTGCTTCGCCCCACCTAACAGCAGCGACCGATCACAAATTGTCATCAATATACTCTAACGGGAGTCCAAGGAAACTTGCTGTTTCAACAGGGATGGACCATAATGAAAGGGGTGTTAGAGGCGTTGGTTCCACATCACAATTTAAGAGATGGCTAGTGTCATGTGGGGACACACTGCAAGCGGGGCATACATTTTGTATGTCGGGGTTGATTCTGGATAGGTAAGAGTTTAACCTGTTACAGTATCCAGATCGAAGTTGAGCTAGAGTGAATCGTGTTTCCCTGGGGAGTGTGCGTTCCTCTTCCGCAAGTTTTGGGTACTGTTCTTTGAGTACTGGATTCACCGGGCAATTCCCGGCATAAAGGTTCGCCCCCTGTTTGTGGAGTTCACTGAGGACCTGCTTGCGTTTTTTGGCTTCATACGGCTGAGTTCTCAGGTGCCGTATTTCCTCATAATGCTTACGGAGATGACTCCTTAAGCCCCTAGGCGGTATTGGCTCATCAATCAGATGTCTGTTTTGATGCCCAGGTTTCTGGGTATTCAACAGGAACTACTTGGTTAGCATCTCATTTCTCTCCCTGATGGGGATTATTCTCGCCTCATTATGTAGATGGTGTTCTGGGGACATAAGAAGACAGCCCGTGGTGATTCTGAGAGCAGTATTTAGCAGGCCTGTAGCTTCTACCAGTGGGTAATTTTTAGGCTTGGCGACAATATGGGTGACGCGTAGCACCTAAACGGCTGGCCAATTGCTTTGTATATAGTAATGAGCGTTTCTTAATCTTTTCCCCAGGTACTCCCAGCAAGGGATTTGAGGATTTTATTACGGCTCTGAATTTTCGGAACAATTGCGGCTGCGTGCTCACCAAAATATAGATCCTGATCAAACGTCACACCCAAGATTTTGGGGTGTAGGACAGTCGGTAGCGTAGTGCCATCGACGTGGATGTTCAAAATGGTCGACATTTGGGACGTCCATGTTGTAAATAAGGTCGCGGAAGATTTAGTCGGTGATAATGCCAGGTTTCGCGAGGCGAAACAACTGGAGAGATCAGGGAGGTAGCCGTTTATTTTATTGCATAGCGCATCGATCTTTGGGCCTGGTCCTGTGGCCATTATTGTGCAGTCATCGGCGTAGGAAACGATTGTGACTCCTTCCGGTGGTGAAGGTAGCTTAGATATGTAGAAATTAAACAAAAGTGGGGATAGGACACCACCCTGTGGCACCCCTTGTTTAATTCTCCTTTGTTTTGATGTTTCGTTTCTAAATTGCACCGATGCCTGCCGACCACCCAGATAATTTGCGGTCCACCTTTTAAGACATGGGGGAAGGGTAGACCCTTCCAGGTCTTGCAGTAACGAGCCATAGTTGACCGTATCAAAAGCTTTTGATATGTCTAGCGCTACGAGTACTGTTCTATGGTGGGGGTATTGATTTAAACCGCAATTTATCTGGGTGCTAATGGCATTTAGCGCGGAGGTAGTGCTATGGAGTTTTCTGAAGCCATGCTGATGAGAGGCTAGCTGCAAATTTGCTTGGAACCAAGGGAGCAAAATGGCTTCAAGCGCCTTTGCTACTGGCGATAGGAGAGATATCGGACGATACGACTCTCCTATGTCAGCTGGTTTCCCAGGCTTTAGTAGCGGGACCACCTTGGCCATTTTCCATTTCTCGGGTATGACAAAGGTGGAAAGGGACAGTTTGAAGACATGCGCTAAATATTTGAAACCCTCTTTCCCTAGGCTTTTAAGCATCGGCATGGCTATGCCGTCTGGGCCCACTGCTTTGGATGGTTTAGCGCGACCAATGGCGTCCTCAACCTCTTTAGCGGTGATAGTGATTGGTGACGCGCTGAATTTGTGTTTACGTGCGTGTCTATTGGCTCTCCGTCTATCTTTGTCGACCGTAGGATGCATTATATATTGTTGGCAGAAAGCGCTCGCGCATTTTTTTCGCATCCGACAGCACTTTGTCGCCAAAGGCGATGGAAACTTTGTCTTTGTGCTTAGTCGGATTCGATAGGGACTTTACGGTGAAACAAAGTTTACCCACACCGGTAGAGAGGTTACAACCTCTTAGGTGCTCCTCCCATTTCGCCCGCTTGTGTTCATCCACAAGCAATCTGATGCGTTGGTTTATATCCCCGAAATAAGTATAGGCAGGTGGTCGGATGCCAATGTTACCATCGGCTGCCAGTGGACGCAGTTTACGAGTCCTGCGCTCAAGATTGAGATATCTGGCGAACTGTGACAGCTTCCTACCATACGTGTGGGGGCGTCTCCGTTTATTGTGCAGAACGTCGTTTCTTCTATTTGATCCGCCAACATCTCACCCCTATTGTCCGCCCGCAAGTTTGAATGGCATAGATCGTGATGGGCATAAGAGTTGCCTAAGATAATGCGATTGTTGCCAGTGAGTAAGGCGCTAATATTAGGGCGGTATTCACTGGGGCAACAGGTGGCAGGAGGGATGTAGATGTTGATGATTTCTAGGTTTGCATCGTCTGACAGCACAGATAGGCCTTGACGTTCTATGACATGACGTCCCCGTTCACTTACCCCCAGAGTGACGGCGTCTCCCCTTATGCACTTCAGAATTCTGCAGGTAAACTGTAATGGACTAACTGGGAAGATTACGGAGATAGTCGATTTCATGAGGCGGCACAACATCCGCATTGATGCGATTCAATAGACTAAACTCACAGCAAGATCTGCATTGCAGACCTGCTCTGGGTATAATGTCCACAGAAAAGACCGCGAGAGGGGAAATGGAGGCGGCCTCGCGTTTATCATACACCACTCAGTGCAATATTATATATTTGATCCTGGCATCGACCGCAGGGACAATGTCTTAGAACGTCAAGGCCTATCTGTTCGGTCACACGATGCAAACCTAGAAATCATCAATATCTACATCCATCCTGCCACCTGTTGCCCCAGTGGATACCGCCCTAATATCAGAGCCTTACTCACTGGCAGCAATCGCATTATCTTAGGCGATTTCAATGCCCATCAATATCTATGGCACTCAAACTTGCGGGCGGACAATAGGGGTGAGATGTTGGCGGATCAAATAGAAGAAACGGCGTTCTGCACAATAAACGGAGACGCCCCCACACGTATGGTAGGAAGCTGTCACAGTTCGCCAGATATCTCAATCTTGAGCGCAGGACTCTTAAACTGCGTCCACTGGCAGCCGATGGTAACATTGGCATCCGACCACCTGCCTATACTTATTTCGCTCGAGTGTACCGCCGACTTCATCGTCACCGAAAAACGCACTTTCATAAACTTCAAAAAAGGAAAGTGAAAAGAATATAAATATTTTACAGACAACCTCTTTGCTGCCGTCCCTATCCCGACTGATGCCCGCCAAGGGGAGCGTGCCTTCCGTAAGGTCATTGAATCCGCCTCGGCACGTTTCATTCCCGCCGGGAGAATTCCCGAAATCCGGCCCCACTTCCCGGCGGAGGCCGCAAACTTAGCGAGAGAACGTGACCTTCTAAGACAGCTTGATCCAGGCGACCCCCAAATAAGGGATATAAACCAACGCATCAGATTGCTTGTGGACGAACACATGCGGGCGAAATGGGAAGAGAACCTAAGAGGTTGTAACCGGTGTGGGTAAACTTTGGTCCACCGTAAAGTCCCTATCGAATCCGACTAAGCAAAAAGACAAAGTTTCCATCGCCTTTGGAGATAAAGTGCTGTCGGATGCGAAAAAAATGCGCGAGCGCTTTCTGCCGATAATATATAATGCATCCTACGGTCGACAAAAATAAACGGAGAGCCAATAGACACGCACATAAACACAAATTCAACGCGTCACCAATCACCATCACCGCTAAAGTGGTTGAGGACGCCATTGGTCGCGCTAAACCATCCAAAGCAGTGGGCCCAGACGGCATAGTCATGCCGATGCTTAAAAGCCTAGGGAAAGAGGGTTTCAAATATTTAGCGCATGTCTTCAACCTGTTTCTTTCCACCTTTCTCATACCCGAGAAATGGAAAATGGCCAAGGTGGTCCCGCTACTAAAGCCTGGGAAACGGGCTAACATAGGAGAATCGTATCGTCCGATATCTCTCCTATCGCCAGTAGCAAAGCAGCTTGAAGCCATTTTGCTCCCTTGGTTCCAAGCAAATTTGCAGCTAGATTCTCATCAGCATGGCTTCAGAAAACTCCATAGCACTACCACCGCGCTAAGTGTAATTAGCACCCAGATAAATTGCGGTTTAAATCAATACCCCACCATAGGACAGTACTCGTAGCGCTAGACCTATCAAAAGCTTTTGATACGGTCAACCATGGCTCGCTACTGCAAGACCTGGAAGGGTCTACCCTTCCCCCATGTCTTAAAAGGTGGACCGCAAATTATCTGGGTGGTCGGCAGGCATCGGGGCAATTTAGAAACGAAACATCAAAATCAAGAAGAATTAAACAAGGGGTGCCACAGGGTGGTGTCCTATCCCCACTTTTGTTTAATTTCTACATATCTATGCTACCTTCACCACCGGAAGGAGTCACAATCATTTCCTACGCCGATGACTGCACAATAATGGCCACAGGCCCAGGCTCAAAGATCGATGAGCTATGCAATAAAATAAACGGCTACCTCCCTGATCTCCCCATTTTTATCGCCTCGCGAAACCTGGCATTATCACCGACTAAATCTTCCGCGACCTTATTTACAACATGAAAGTTTCAAATGCCGACCATTTTGAACATCCACGTCGATGGCACTACGCTACCGACTGTCCTACACCCCAAAATCTTGGGTGTGACGTTCGATCAGGATCTACATTTTGGTGAGCACGCAGCCGCAATTGTTCCGAGAATTCAGCGCCGTAACAAAATCCTCAAATCCCTCGCTGGCAGTAGCTGGGGAAAAGATAAAGAAACGCTCATGACTACATACAAAGCAATTAGCCAGCCGATTACGTGCTACGCGTCACCCATATGGTCGCCAAGCCTAAAAATTACCCAGTGGAAGAAGCTACAGGCCTGCCAAAATAATGCTCTCAGAATTGCCACGGGCTGTCTTCTTGTGTCCCCAGAACACCATCTGCATAATGAGGCGAGAATACTCCCCATCAGTGAGAGAAATGAGATGCTGACCAAACAGTTCCTGTTGAATACCCAGAAACCTGAGCATCCCAACAGACATCTGATTGATGAACCAGCACCGCCTAGGGGCTTAAGGAGTCATCTCCGAAAGCATTTTGAGGAAATACGGCACCTGAGAACTCAGCCGTATGAAGCCAAAAAACGCAAGCAGGTCCTCAGTGAACTCCACAAACAGGGGACGAACCTTTATGCCGGGAATTGCCCGGTGAATCCAGTACTCAAAGAACAGTACCCAAAACTTGCGGAAGAGGAACGCACACTCCCCAGGGAAACACGAGTCACTCTAGCTCAACTTCGATCTGGATACTGTAACAGGTTAAACTCTTACCTATCCAGAATCAACCCCGACATACAAAATGTATGCCCCGCTTGCAATGTGTCCCCACGTGACACCAACCATCTCTTTAATTGTAATGTGGAACCAACGCCTCTAACACCCCTTTCCTTATGGTCCACCCCTGTTGAAACTGCAAGTTTTTTTGGACTACCGTTAGAGGATATTGATGACAATTTGTGATCGGTCGCGGCTGTTAGGTAGGGCGAAGCACTGCTACAACAACAACAACAGCAGTGAGTACTTCTTGTGGCTTGCTGAGCAGCGGGGCTGCTGGAAGGTAGTGGGGGCGCTTAGGCGTAGACTACGGGACGCCCTTGGGCGTGAGCAGCAAGGAGCCACAAAAGATTTATAAAAGTTACGTGGACGTCGGGTTTTGGGATCAAGGCCAGAACAACCTGTCCGATGCAACCATCCCTTACACGAGACACACTGAACAGAGTATGACCGTCCTAAAAATATTCTTTTCCGGCAGATGCAGCAAAGCCATTTCTCAGGACCGGGGTCATGAAACGGCCCCAGATTGGATTCGATACCTTCCCGGAGCAAGAGAATATGGAGCAGTCCCGCTGCAAGGAGCTGCTGGGAGGATGACAATTTGTGGGAGGGACGCAACAAATTAAATGGGGTTACACTGAAATGACAGTCCTTGGTCGGGAAAAATCCCGAGTCGCTCCGGTACATAGAACCGACTGCCTTGGGATTCGAACCCGCACTCCAACGATAGTTGAAATGGTTACAAACGCATTCAGCTACGTCATGCCTTAGTTGTTGTGAAGTTTTTCCAAATTGCCTTCTTTTGCATATATTAATCTTCTACACACCACATACCTCGTATGTAGTTATGTGTTGAAGTTATGCATGTTTGTAAGGCGGTTTGAGAGAAACTTGGTATTGTTGCTATTTTTGTTCTATTTACAGAACTACAACGAATTAACAACGAATTAATTTTTGTTCTATTTATAGAACTACAACGAATTAACCAAATGTTGTCTGTTATGTATGAGTTAATCGGGGATTGCCCGTATTGCTTTTTTAAATGTATGAAAACATTTATTTCAAGCAAATTTTAATTTTATAATTTATTTATTAAGTTTGGAAAAATTTTAACAACGTGACATCAGGACGGACAAGGCGACAGCTGTTTCGATTATACCTTGTAAATCTCTTCAAAGCCTTTTCTCCCGGGAGTGGGATTCGAACCCGCACTCCCACGATAGTTGAAATGGTTACAAACGCATTCAGCTACGTCATGCTTTAGTTGTTGTAAAGTTTTTCCCAATTGCCTTCTTTCGCACATATTAATCTTCTACACATCACATACTTCGTATATAGTTATGTGTTGAAGTTATGCATGTTTGTAAGGCGGTTTCAGAGAAACTTGGTATTGTTGCTATTTTAACGAATTTACTGCAAATCCTCTTATTTGCCCTTTTGCTAAGTTCGACCAATAAACTGTTGAATAAATAACTTCAATATTTAATAATACAAAATGGCCTTAATTAAAGTACTTCACAATAAATAACTCTACTATTTTCAAATAATATTGCTATTGCTCGCTAGATAGCGTCTTAATCGAAACTGCCCGTAGCGCCTCTACGGCTGGTGCTTTTATACTCTGTGATTTCCTCGTGGCATCTTCTAGGCGCTTCCAGACTTTACTTAGTTGCCGCCATATAATTATAACTACATATGCATGTATTTGTGAGTGCACTTCCGCAATTACAATTGCATACTTTTGGGAGCATCTCAGATAAGATATATGCATGAGTTTGTGCACTGTTTCTCCCTGCGTGTACGTACATATGTGTAGATATAATTTATTGATTCGTTTGTGTAGATACATAATGATTGATTTATGGATGTGCATGCAAGTCACTCTTTAGCATCGGCTTAGAGATGGCAGTACTCCTTAGTGGTGCTAATATTCGTAACACTATTTTTGTTCTATTTATAGAACTACACCGAATTAACCAAATGTTGTCTGTTATGTATGAGTTAATCGGGGATTGCCCGTATTGCTTTTTTAAATATATGAAAACATTTATTTCAAGCAATTTTTAATTTTATAATTTATTTAATAATTTGGGAAAAATTTAAACAACGTGACATCAGGACGGACAAGGCGACAGCTGTTTCGATTATACCTTGTAAATCTCTTCAAAGCCTTCTCTCCAGGGAATGGGATTCGAACCAGCACCCCTGCGATAGTTGAATTGATTACAAAAGCATTCAGCTACGTCATGCCTAACTTTTTGTAAAGTTTTTCCCGTTTTGCCTTCTTTTGCATATATTAATCTTTTGCACATCACATACTTCGTACGTAGTTATATGTTGAAGTTATGCATGTTTGTAAGGCGGCGGAGAAACTTGGTATTGTTGCTATTTTTGTTCTATTTATAGAACTAAAACGAATTAACCAAATGTTGTCTGTTATGTATGAGTTAATCGGTGATTGCTCGTATTGCTTTTTTAAATGTATGAAAATATTTATTTCAAGCAATTTTTAATTTTATAATTTATTTAATAATTTGGGAAAATTTAAACAACGTGACATCAGGACGGACAAGGCGACAGCTGTTTCGATTATACTTTGTGAATCTCTTCAAAGCCTTTTCTCCCCGGAATGGGATTCGAACCCGCACCCCTACGATAGTTGAAATTGTTACAAACGCATTCAGCTACGTCATGCCTTAGTTGTTGTAAAGTTTTTCCCAATTGCCTTCTTTTGCATATATTATTCTTCTACACATCACATACTTCGTATGTAGTTATGTGTTGAAGTTATGCATGTTTGTAAGGCGGTTTCAGAAAAACTTGGTATTGTTGCAATTTTTTTTTCTATTTATAGAACTACACGTTACAGCCATAATTTCGAAATAGAAAAAGACTTCGTTTATTTGGGAACCAGCATCAACACTAGCAACAACATCAGCACTGAAATCCATCGAAGAATCATTCTTACCAATAAATGCTACTTTGGACTAGGTAGGGAATTGAAAAGTAAAGTCCTCTCTCGGCGAACGAAAATCGTACTCTACAAGTCACTTATCGTACCCGACCTGCTATATGGACCATGACAACAGCAGATGAAGCGACTTTGGGAGTGTTCGAGAGAAAAGTTCTTCGAAAGATTTATGGACCTCTACGCGTTGGCGATGGCGAGTACCGAAGAAGATTTAATGATGAGCTGTACGAGCTATACGCAGACATAAACATAGTCCAGCGAATTAAAACGCAGCGGCTGCGCTGGCTAGGTCATGTTATGTGAATGAAAGATTATGCTCCGCCAAGAAAGTGTTTCTATCGGAACCCGCTTTTGGAAGCACAGGTAGAGGGTGGCCCCACTCCGTTGGAAGGACCAGGTGGAAAACGACTTAAGCTCCCTTGGTGTGACCAATTGGCGCCGGTTGCGGAACGACGGTTAAGTGCCAATTAAGTAAGTAAGTAAGTAAGTTCCGATCAAAGTTATTTTTTCAGAAAATCTTCTATAATATATTAAAATATATATCACTGAGTTTCACGTTTATACTTTCTAAATTAAGGGAGAAATTTCCAAAAATCTTCTATCTGAACGATCGGTTGTATGGGATATAACTATATATAGCTCCGATCAAAGTGATTTTTTCAGGATATCTTCTATGATTAGAATATATATCACCGAGTTTCACGTTTATACTTTCTAAATTGCAGCAGGGATGACCAAAATCATTTTATCTGAACGATCGGTTGTATGAGAGATATGTGTTTTAGTGGTCCGATCCTACCGGATCCCACAGATGTCTAATATAATACAGAAATACATCCTTGTGCCAAATTTCATTGAGATATCTCAAAATTTGAGGGACTAGTTTGCGTTCAAACAGACGGACGGACGTACAGACGGACCGACGGACGGACAGACGGACATGGCTATATCAACTCAGTTCGTCACCCTGATCAATTCGGTATACTTAATGGTGAGTATATCTTCTATATTTCTCAACGTTACAAACATGGGACCAAAGTTAATATACCATTTCATGTTCATAAAAGTGTAACGTAGCGTACAATAACATCACCCTCTGTATTTCCTTATTCACTTAAACCCGAACCCCCTGTACTTATTTCTCTATAGCATAGCCAACAACCACTATGGTAAATAACCACACGCTACCAACGACTGATAGCAAACCAATGGTGTGTTCCGTCAATACAAGAAAATCACAAGAAAATGACAACGGTGTATTACTTTCTCAACCAGTTTGCGGCACCATACGTATAAACAGCGAATTTGCATTTTTGCAATTCAGTCCTCGCAGGTGGCCCGGCGGGAGTGGTTCTCTTTTTAAAGACAAAATTGCCGCTCCGGCTAGCTAGCTGAGTGGAAGGGGGCGCTGTCATGGCGCCGGTCACCCTCTACCATGGTTGGACGACGCGAGTGGTGTCTTCGGACTATCCTTCCCTCCGTCGCCCACCCACCACCTTAATGACCAAATACCCCCTCCCCTGCGGCGCGGACTGAGCGGAAGGGAGCGCTGTGATGGCGCGAGTCACCCTACACCTGGGCTGGACGACGCGAATAGTGACTTCGGCGGCCCGCTGCCTTAATGACCAAATAACCCCCCCACCACCACAGCACTGGTTTTAGTAGGCTGGCCAGAGTGGAGGGACCACTCCCTCTTGTTAGCTGGGGAGAAGAGGGTGCGGCCGTGGCACGATTCACCCCCTGTTGCACCAAGACGACGCGAGTGGTGTCTCCGGACTACCCTTCCCTCCATCGTCCTGGTCTGGTAAGGAATGATTCGTCGCCAGAACGACCGCACGACACCCTCTCCGCAGATCTGGGTTCGGCCTTGAGCCGATGCGTGCGCACAAGGGGCTACCGCTGTGCCGTTAAGGCGCACTTCTCCTCGGCTGGCATAACCCCTCCCCTTACGCACCTTCTACTAGTGTGCAAGTAGGGAGGTGGGGGTGTCCAGCGGTGAAAGCACCACTAGCCCGAGTCCTCGAATTCTCTTCCCCATGTGACTGACCCCGCCGACTATCGATCCTGCCGAAGACTACCGATCAATCCGATACCGTCAACCGAGCCGCCGCTTTCCAGGTAAACACCATCGCCAGCCTACTTCCCCTCTCTAGCCACGGCACTGGTACGCGCTCCGTAGCCCAACGCCGCTGCCGTCGCCCCTCTGGTGCCGCCGCTGCTTCCATCCCACCGGTGCTACGCCGACCTTTGGCCGTTCGCCATCCTACCGCCGTTAAGCCGCTGCTTCCGTCCCGCCGCTGCTACGACGACCGTTGGCCGTCTGCCATCCTACCGCCGTTAAGCCGCTGCATTCGTCCCGCCGCTGCTACGACCTTTGGCCGTCCGCCTGCCTAACGGCGTTAAGCCGCTGCATCCGTCACACCGCTGCTACGACGACCGTTGGCCGTCTGGCATTCTACCGCCTTAAACCGCTGCATCCGTTACACCGCTACTACGACCACTGTTGGCCGACCGCCATCCTACCGTCGTTAAGCCGCTGCTCCTATCGCGCCGCTCGTTCAGTACCGCCGTACCAATCCGCCCGTTACCCGACCGTTCAGCCGTCCTACCTAACCTCCTCTGCTCCAACGACCGTTGGCCGCCGCTCCGGCCCCTCACCATCTTGCGACGGAAAGCTGCTGCCCGTCTAATATCTCCAGCCGTGTGTGCAAGTGTTCGTAACACATAAATATTTTGTATTTATTCAGTAGGGGATTGTGGGACCTTTACTCGACTCTGGATTGACTGAGAGTTACCCCAGTAGACAAAAACCACCTCATAAATGGCGACAGAGCAGGGCGTAGCGTTACAATAACATAATCCCCCTGTACTTCGTTTTCTTCAATTAAGCCTGAACAGCCCCCCCATACTTCTTTTTCTATAGCAGAAAAAAAAAATTACATACACACAAATTAATATAGAGCCTGAATGTCTCGATTGTGTTGTTAGTGTAGAAATGAGATAAACTAAATTAAGCAAGGAAACAAATACAAGCAGAATAGCTTAGTGGTTAAGGCAACTGCAGTTTCACCGTGCGATTCACGGTTCGAATCCCGGTGAAACCTTTGATAACATTACAAAATTGCCTGATGATGATTACGTTGGCGGTTTTCGAAATGGGTCCATCGCAATATGCCCGTAACTGTTTCTTTCTTTTCAGTTTCTCTTAGAAAACATAATAATTGAAATTTAATTATTATAAGCCGGTGTTAAGCTCATGAATTCTTAAATACAAGTATAAACTGAACACACCATTAAACAAACATACATAAATATGTACAACTGAGCCCGAGTTTACAAAGCTTCTCATTCGCAACGAAGAAGAACTTTACAAAAACAAATCTACATGGCACACAAATCAATATAGAGACAAAATATCTCAATTGTGTTGTTAGTGTAGAAATTATGAAAACTGAATTAAGCATGAAAACAAATACCAGCAGGATGGCCTAGTGGTTAAAGGCTACTTCAGTTTCACCATGTGATTCACGGTTCGAATCCCGGTGAAACCTTTGATAACATTACAAAATTGCCTGATGATGATTACGTTGGCGGTTTTCGAAATGGGTCCATCGCAATATGCCAGTAAATGTTGCTTTCTTTTCAGTTTCTTTTAGAAAACATTATAATTGAAATTCAATTATTATAAGCCGGTGTTAAGCTCATGAATTCTTAAATATTAGTTGTTATTATTTAAATGCAACTTGACTGAATCGGAAAATTTCACGTTGTATATTAAAAGAAAAAAAAAACCCCAAAAACGTTTTTGATTTTAGGTCGAAAGGGCAACCGGCATCATAGCGACCATATTACATAGGCCGTGTTTAGGCCAGTGGCCTAATTAATTTCCTACCGGGTAGCCGCCTTCGACTTAACTATTTTTTCGTTTGTCAGCAAGCAACCGCTAACTTCCAATCGTCCTCTTGATCCAGCATTTTCTTTCGCTAAGAGAGAAAATTCGGGGTTCGGTGGCGATTTGGAAGTTGCCGTCGGCTCTGATCTAGTTTGCCTGCCAATTCGTCCTGCTCCGCAGAAAAATGGTCGACATGGCGGCTCGGCATCAAATACTTTCCGACCGTCCAAACGTCGCAATCATCACAGAGCCCCTAACAACAGCACACCGTTTACGCAGAAAGAGCCTAATCAAGCTGAGGAGAGCAAACTGCTATTGCAACCGACCATATTCGGCCATTTCCGGCTCCACGGCAGGCTAGCAGCAGCAATATCTTTCATTTTTTATTCATTTTAAATTGTCATTTTGGAATTTGTTACTTAAATTTCAATTACTTAAATATGTCCAAATTTTAGTCGACTAGATTCGTAAGTCTAGCTTGCTGTTTTTCAAATTTTCAAATTGTTAAATTTTAATTTATGTAAATGGTCATTTCATAACTTCTTATGGTAGATCGTCAACATTTCCTTTTTTTCAATTTAACGTTCATATCATAATTCCAAGTCAAACGTTGAACCGGCTGGTGTTGGCATTTCGAACATTGCCCATGGCAAGGGGGCTGGCATGTTTAGGCCAGTGGCCTAATTAATTTCCTACCGGGTAGCCGCCCTCGACTTAACTATTTTTTCGTTTGTCAGCAAGCAACGGCTAACTTCCAATCGTCCTCTTGATCCAGCATTTTCTTTCGTTAAGAGAGAAAATTCGGGGTTCGGTGGTGATTTATAAGTTGCTGTCGGCTCTGATCTAGTTTGCCTGCCAACAAGTCACCAGCTGTTCCTGCGTTTTTCATCTTTGGATTTAAAATACAAACAAAACGTAAGTTCCTAAATTCCTTTTTTGTGACATTTTATTAATTGACCAAATAAAGACATATTGTAATTATTATACATATTTCTATGTATAAATACTAATTATCTTGTTTTTATTTCTTTTCCGCAAAACACAATTGGTTTCATTCCCGCCAATTGTGTTCAGGCCGTATATTAAGTACTATCTATATATTAATACGCTAACAAAATTTCCATACAATCAATTGACAGGCGGTTTCGCATACTAACATACGTAAAATCATATAAAAGTTATATGAATCGATTCGTATGTATCAGTCGCAGAGCATAGGCCTATTTTTGTTAACAAATATTACTCTATTTGTTTATAATTAATAGAAACATTTTTTTGTAAATCCAACAATGTCTTCAAATATCGATATTTACTTTTTTGCACAAAAGCGCGCCATCTTTGGACCAATTATGTAAGTGCTCTAAGACACAAACCTACATAAGCGTACGCGCTATACGGTGAAAGATTAAAACGTGGTTTCCCGTTGTTGCCACTCACCTATAATAGCCTCTACCAAAATCCTAAAAAATTGTTCCAAAATAATTTGTAGCGTAACAAAAAATCTTAAATAGAATTAATTTTTGACCGGCCCATTTTTTGAGGCAAATTTCACTTACACATAAATACATAACATCTTTATTTAAGAGATTCTTTGTTTTTTATTTTAGTTGTTTTCAAAAAAACATGAAATCGCAAATAATGAGTTAACTTTTGTTGAAACTAATTTATTTATAACAATTAATGGCAAATTTGCCCGAAAAAATTTTTGCATTTGCAGATTTAATCCTCATTTTAGATAAATTACGTCTTATACTGAACAAAAAAAAGTTACAAAAATATAACATTGAATTTTTTATATTGCTTTTTATAATAATTTATATTATTTCTTATTTTAATTTGTTTCTTATTTTATTTTATTATATATTCTCTTATTTCAAATTGGTTTATTATTATTTAATGCAACTTGACTGCATCGGAAAGTTTCACGTTGTATATTAAACGAAACCACAAAAAACGTCCCAAAAACGTTTTTGATTTTTGGTCAAAGCGGCAACCGGCATCATAGCGGCCGTATTGCATAGGCAATATATTACCCACTATCTATATATCAATACGCTGACAAAATTTCCATACAATCAATTGACAGGCTGTTTCGCATACTTAGCATACGTAAAATCATATAAAAGTTATATGAATCGATTCGTATGGATCAGCCGCAGTGCATAGGCCTATTTTTGTTAACAAATATTATTCTATTTGTTTATAATTAACAGAAAAAGTTTTTTGTAAATTCGAACAATTCGTCCACATATCGAAATTCATTTTCGTGCACAAGCGCGCCATCTTTGGGAACAATTATTTAAGTGTTCTAATGCGAATTTTAAAGACCTAAACCTTTATGTATCCCCGTAAATTCGAAAGCACAAATGTTTCACCTACATACAAATATGGTTTCCCATTGTTGCGCTTACCTATAAAAGCCTCTACCAAAATCTTAAAAAAATGTTCCAAAATGATTTGTAGCGTACCAAAAAATCTTAAATAGTATTAATTTTTGACCGGCCGATTTTTTGTGGCAAATTTCACTTACAAGTAAATACATAGGTCTTTATTTAACAGATTCTTTGTTTTTTATTTTAGGTGCTTTCAAAACACAAACATAAAATAACAAATAATGAGTTAACTTTTGTTGAAACTGACTAAATTTATTTATAACAATTAATGGCAAATTCGTCCCAAAATGTTTTTGCATTTCCAGATTTTATGCTCAATTTAGATAAAGCACGTCTTATACTGAACAAAAAATAAATAAATTTTCTCCAAAGATATAACATTTAAATTTGTATATTGTATTTTATGCTAATTTATTTTATTTTATTATATATTACTTTATTTCAACTTAGTTTATTAATATTTAAATGTAACTTGACTGAATCGGAAAATTTCACGTTGGATATTAAATGAAAACAACGTCCAAAAACGTTTTTGATTTTAGGTCAAAACGTCAACCGGCATCATAGGCCCGTATTGCATAGGCCGTATATTATCCTACTATCTATATATTAATACGCTAACAAAATTTCCATACAATCAATTGACAGGCTGTTTCGCATACTTAGCATACGTAAAATCATATAAAAGTTATATGAATCGATTCGTGTGGATCAGCCGCAGTGCATAGACCTATTTTTGTTAACAAATGTCACTCTATTTGTTTATAATTAATAGAAAAAGTTTTTTGTAAATTCGAACAATTCATCCAAATATCGAAATTCATTTTCTTGCACAAGCGCGCCATCTTTGGGAACAATTATCTAAGTGTTCTAATGCGAATTTCAAAGACATAAACCTTTATGTATCCCCGTAAATTCGAAAGCACAAATGTTTCACCTACATACAAATATGGTTTCCCATTGTTGCGCTTACCTATAATAGCCTCTACCAAAATCTTAAAAAAATGTTCCAAAATGATTTGTAGCGTACCAAAAAACCTTAAATAGAATTAATTTTTGATCGGCCGATTTTTTGTGGCAAATTTCACTTACACGTAAATACATAAGTCATTATTTAACAGATTCTTTTTTTTTATCTTAGTTGTTTTCAAAAAACATGAAATCACAAATAATGAGTTAACTTTTGTTGAAACTAACTAATTTATTTTTTGACCGACGCCGGTTTTGTGGCAAATTTAGCTTACACGTAAATACATAGGTCTTTATTTAACAGTGTTGGCCTCGCAGAACGATCGGTGCGTGGAGGTCCAATATATGTAATTGGAAGAAAAGAAAAAACACAAATAATTTCAATATTAGTATGGTATAATAATTGATTTATTATTTCTTAAGTTAGTACAATATTTTACCTTTGGTATGTGGCGTGACAGCAGCAGTTGACCTTCTTCCTTCGTGGTTGAAATTGAACAGAAAATGGAAAGTGATCTCCGTGTTGTCGAACCGGAGATCGTGCGGTGATTTTCTAATGGATATTCACATTCCTTAGCACATTTCTTCTTTTTTAACTAAAAGTTCGTGTTTTTGAATTATGACACCGTTGAAGTAAATGGGCGATATACATATGTATATGGGTGATATAGGCATACTGGGGAACCGATCACCCAAAACTAACTTCGACACTGGCGCCATCTGATATGAAAAAGTAGCCAACTTTCAACTTTTGTTGCAAGCAAAGCATAAGCAGAAGAATTCGACATTTGCTTTGGCTAAGGGTACTTTCACAATTTCCAAGTGAAATTATTTTTCCCACACGTTGGTACTTTTCCAACATTTTTCACAGTTAAAAACTGGAATTTTACAAATTAATAGAATATGTTGGCAAGTATTCTTCTTGTATAGTGAGAATGTTTATAACAGTGCTTCGCGAAGCTTTGTATGAGAATGGACAAGTCGAATTAAGTAAAAGCCCCGTCACATAAGCAGTTTTTCATATAGATGTGTTTAATTCAATCTTATGCATTATGAGTAGATTGTACGCATTTTTATGGAAAACGGCAGATCGAGCGACACTGGCGCCATCTGATATGAAAAAGTAGCCAACTTCCAATTTTTGTAGGAAGCAAAGCATCAGAAGAAGAATTCGGCATTTACTTTGTCTAAGGATACTTCCAAAATTTCCAAGTGAAATTAATTTTCCCACTCGTTGGTGCTTTTCTAACATTTTTCACAGTTAAAAACTGCAATTTTACGAGTTTAGCGAGTATTTTTCTTGTAAAGTGAGAATGTTTATAACAGCGCTTCGCGGAATGTTGCATGTGAATGGGCACGGCGAAATAAACGTCAAATTCAAAGTCTGAAGTCCCTTCATATTAACAAACACAATATCTTACGTGATTGTGGCGTTGTTACTGGCATTAATATGATTGCGTTGAACGTACCTATATGAAAATTTTCATTGTGGCTCGGCCATAAGTCTGAAGTGCTGTTTATATTTAGGTACAAACGCAACATTTGGCGTGATTGTGGCGATGTTACTGTCATGCATAAGACTGTGTTTAACGCACCTATGTATATGAAGAAGTTAATTCTGACGCAGCCAACAGCATCAATACATAGCCACCCTTTCAGCGTCTGTTTTGGAATTAGTAGTGGTGTCGTTTTTAAATAGATATTAAAGGCCCGGTTTTTCAGTACACGTTCAACTCAGGTTCTCAGTTAAACTACGCTTAAATTTATTCTGAAGTTTTTCAGTATACTTCAACTGAAGTTTAAGCTGAGCTTAAGCGGCCCATCTGACAGGGTTAAACTCTACTTAACCTATCAGTTATTTGCGTTCGTTCGAAATGGCGTCGAATATACGCAACAAGCATTTGCACTTGAATACAATTTGACCTCATGTTGATAACTAGGCATACTTCTAAAATCTCAAGAGTTGTTTCGAAGCTGTGGCTCATCTCGAGAATCATAGCGTACTCAGTAAAAGAGGGAATTTTTTATAAAGTAAAAAATGATAATGGCGGCCACCGCCACTAAAACTAATAAATCTCTTAATCGTTGTCAAGAGAGTAAAGACTTGAGTGTACTTTTTAACTCCATACTCTCTTTTTCTAGTACCATTGATTTCGTTCTTTCAAAATTTGTTGCAATGGTTGTGTTCAGTAGACTTAACACCAGTGGCTTTAAGGACCCTATGACGTTGAAAGCACTTTATATATCCTTGGTCAGAAGTCGTCTTGAATATTGCTCAATAATATGGAATTCTTTTTATGAATATAACTCCTATAAAATTGCGAGAGTTCAACATTTTTTTACAAAAATTGCTTTACGTATGCTTCACTGGCCAGACGGCTTCTCATCATATACCAGCAGGTGCAAATTGCTTGGTCTTCAGGCTTTGCATGACAGAACAACTTGAATCTCACTCATGCTTGCCTATAAAGTAATAAATTTGAGCACGAATTGCTCTGATTTATCTAATTTGTTCAATCCATATATTGCAATGCGTGATATTCGGCAAATAGATTATTTGTCTAAATAACTAATAAAACGAATTATGCTATGAATGAACCTATAACTAGGACTATACATCTAGCAAATCGATTCAATAGTGTTCTTAATTTTAATAACAACTTATATAAGTTTAAGCTTGAATTGTTTTCTATTTTTAAATAGTCTGTAACAAAGCATTTGAATTCAGTTTTAAAACTGCATTAAAATACAATTTTTCAAAAAAGGTGACTTAGCACATTTTCACATTAAGCTAACGAAATGTATAAAATTAATTTTTGATTAATTACGCTTCATTACTGCTATCAACCAGGTGTTTATATCTCACAATAAACAGCTGCTGGTTTTGGTGATAACATCTTGGAGATTTTTTTTCAACTCCACATCAGCTCGATATCCAATATAGGATATCAACTGGAAAAATGTATTGAGTATTCATTTGGGAACTGTACATGTACTGTTGGATAATAATTTCATAGTGATAATAACGTTGGAGATCCACTCGAGAACTATAAATTTTACAAAATTTCTCAAATGTTGGATAGTGACTGGAGAATGAAGTTGGATATTAACTCGAGAATTATATGGATTAAGAATAATTAAATAATGATGTTGGATATCATCTCCGGAACTAGATATATATTTCGCTGGGGACATATTTTTCCATGTTTGTTAGGTAAACAAATCCCAGCTGTTGCCGTATCTACAAATTGTCTAGATAATAAAACCCCTATATTGCCGTACACAAACTACCCCAAAGGCGGCCTTAAGCTGTGACTGAAAAACTGCTCAGTAATTTAACTGGAGTTCAAATCTGACTAGAGTTTAAGCAAACTTAGTTTAAGCTTAGCTTAACCAAATGCTGAAAAACCGGGCCTAAGTGCTACATTTAACTTGTTTTAATAGCCTGCACTCTTTGTTGGAAAGTCCTATCGATACATATGCATGTGTTTATACCTTTAGATTGTAGTTTGGCCATGAGAGGGGCACAAAGGTTTTCAACTTGCCAATTTATACGGCGGCCGCCGTGGTGTGATGGTAGCGTGCTCCGCCTATCACACCGAATATCCTGGGTTCACGCCCCGGAAAAAGCAACATCAAAAACTTTAGAAACAGGTTTTTTTTCAATTAGAAGAAAATTTTTCTAAGCGGGGTCGCCCCTCGGCAGTGTTTGGCAAGCACTCCGAGTGTATTTCTGGCATGAAAAGCTCTCAGTGAAAACTCATCTGCCTTGCAGATGCCGTTCGAAGCCGGCATAAAACAAGTAGGTCCCATCCCGCCAATTTGTAGGAAAAGAATAGGAGCACGACGCAAATTGGAAGAGAAGCTCGGCCTTAGATCTCTTCGGAGGTTATCGCGCCTTATATTTATTTTTTTTTATTTAATTTATACACATATAACTATTGTTATTGAGTAAGTACATATGAATTTACGTATATCAGACTTACCGTGGACGTTCCATTTTTTCCATACATCAGCCCAAATTCTTCATATGGAAGCTTTTGTTCCTTCGGCACAACATCTTTAGCCAATTTAAGAAGTGGGTCGTCATAGCCCCATAGCAGTTGACCAACAGATACTTGGACGAACGGTTTAATTTTTAAAATATCCATTATGCTGGCCATAGCTAGCCGTAAAAATCTGAAAAATAAATTGTAAGTTTCAGTTAACCAAATTTATACTCATATGCAGATGTTTGCGATACGCGTTGCACTGCCATTTGCCTCTGAATCACTTTTAAAAATTCAAGGCTATAGATACCGGGATACTTTGTCTCAATGCTACAATGCTTGGTTTCCTCGAAAGCGGTGCCGCTTTATAGCGTCCGTTATATAACGGTAGAGTACGTTGTCAAAAATGTTGCAATGTAAAAGTATTTATGTGGCTAGTTAAAGGACGGCGAAGCTCACCGTAACATAATACATTGGCGGGGCAAGAAATATTAAATTTTAACAAAAAATTTAATATCTTTACAGTATATAAGTAAATTATGTCAACATTCGACTCCAGTAATGATATGGTGCAATAAAATACAAAAATAAAAGAAACTTTCAAAATGGGCGTGGCTCCGCTCTTTTTCATTTAATTTGTCTAGGATACTTTTAATGCCATAAGTCGAACAAAAACTTACCAATCCTTGTGAAATTTGGTAGGAGCTTAGATTCTAGGACGATAACTATTTTCTGTAAAAAAGGGCGAAATCGGTTGAAGCCACGCCCAGTTTTTATACACAGTCGACCGTCTGTCCTTCCGATCGGCCGTTAACACGATAACTTGAGCCAAAATTGATATACCTTTACTAAACTCAGTTCACGTACTTATCTGAACTCATTTTGTATTGGTGTAAAAAATGGTCGAAATCCGACTATGACCTAGTCCACTTTTTCGATATGGAAAGTTACGGAAAATGAAAAAAATGCCATAATTCTATACCAAATACGAAAATTGGATGAAACATGGTAATTGGATTGTTTTATTGACGCTAAATATAACTTTAGAAAAAAACTTAGCAAAATGGGTGTGACCTATAGAACTAACACCCCTATTATGAATTTTCATACGATAGACGATAAACGCTTCCTAGCGTATCGTAAAAAATCAGCTTTCATATTGCGATTTCCACACGCCCGATAGATGTACTATTGTGAATGATAGCAGAGTTTTGTTTACAAATTTTTGTGAATCTATACGAAACAGATAGCAAAACAAAACGTAAATACTAGCAATTCATTTGTCTTGTACGTAAAAGTGGCAAAAGTTTTTAAAAGCTGTTATAATAAAATGTTTTATGCAACCTCTGTTAAGCTGGAGACATTGGTGCTTTATCGGCAACCGTATCGGTAACCTTTTAACAGCTGATTCGACCAACCTTATGAGAATCAATGCAAAAACAGTTTAATAAACAAAATTGATGACAGAGTATGTCTTAACAGAAATAGAAGGCAGTTTGCGCGCCCGTAAAAATAGGCCATCCATCCCAAATATTTTGAAGGTTTATGCCCATGGTAAATTTTACCAAGTAGCGCAACTAACAGCTGATCGGTGAAAATTCGCACATTCACACGCACAGTTCTCGACTCAATTTCAAAACAAAACTTTAGATTATTTAATTCAAATTTTAAAGTGAGATAATCCTTACAAATTTATGTATACAGAATATATATGGCGTTTTTGTTGTTATTAAAACAATAGTTTTATTTATATTAAAGCCTTTATCATTTTTTTTTTTAACTTTGAAAAATCTCCGAACACCATTCCTTCATTATATGACATTCGACTGCCTAGTCCACTGCCTTCCACTCTATTCGCAACATAACCTCTACTTAAGCTGCCAAACTATATAGTAAACAATGTTTGTGCCACTTTAAGGCTTCTTGCCCAGGGTGTTGCAACAGAGTGTTGGGAATGAGGCTGTAGTTGGATTATTTTGGATTATGTAATAATTGTATATTTACTTTTATTTAAATAGTTCCGAACGTATCGTGGAAAATTTTATCAGCGATAGCTAGCGTAGAAAATTGAACAGCGTATGCGATAGTTAGCGTATGGCAATACCACGATAAACGATAAACGCTAACGATCGAGTTTCACACGCTAGAATTTATTTCATAATACGGTAGAACAGATTGCAAGCGTTTATCGTGTATCGTACGAGTTCATAATAGGGGTGTAAGGGCCACTCCCTTTTAAAATACTCATTAACGCTTTTCATTTGATACCCATATCGTACAAACAAATTCTAGAGTCACCCCTGGTCCCCCTTTATGGCGATATCTCGAAAAGGCGTCCACCTATAGAACTAAGGCCCACCCCCTTTTAAAATACTATTAACACCTTTCATTTGATACCCATATCGTACAAACAAATTCTAGAGTAACCCCTGGTCCACCTTTATGGCGATATCTCGAAAAGGCGTCCACCTATAGAACTAAGGCCCAGTCCCTTTTAAAATACTCATTAACACTTTTCATTTGATACCCATATCGTACAAACAAATTCTAGGGTCAGCCCTGGTCCACCTTTATGGCGATATCCCTAAATGGCCTAATCCCTCTTAAAATACTCTTTAATGCCTTCCATTTGATTCACATGTCATACAAACACATTCCAGGGTTACCCTAGGTTCATTTTCCTACATGGTGATTTTCCCTTATTTTGTCTCCATAGCTCTCAGCTGAATATGTAATGTTCGGTTACACCCGAACTTAGCCTTCCTTACTTGTTTTTGAATAAGTTTTTCTTGTATGTATGTGCATTTAAAAAAATAGTAATAAAGAAACTAAAAAAAACATTCAAAAATGCAAAATCAAATTTTGCGGATCTTCTAAAGTGTTCGTAGTTTCCAATAAAGCGGTGCCGCTGAAAAAGGTGGGTATACTGGCCGATCTTTAACGGCCGTAATATAGCGGCACCGTTTCAATCCCAACCGCTGAGTGGATACGTAAAATTACTGAGCATACATTTTTATACTCATCTGAGAAGAGCTCACAGAGTATATTAATTTTGTTCTCATAACGGTACCCCGTAACGGCATAAACTAATCGAGATACATATAAGGGGGACCCCTGAAAGCATATAAACTTATAAGGTGTAAAATTATATCCATTTACACACGCTGTTATATGAACGCACCTAGTAAGACTCTTGATAAACTTGATTGTCTATCAGCTGTATTATTGCCAAACAAAATTTTTTTTAATTGTTATACAAATTAAAAAATGCCAAGATTAAGTGAAAAATAAAAACTAAAACGCCTTTACTTGCTGTTGTTGGAGATTTCTGGCATCATGGACCAACATAGACTGAATGAGTCGTAGTGTTACCAGAAGTTTGTTTTAACGACCAAACTGAAAAACCCTGTCAAAAAGCAGGACCTATGCTATAAATTAACTCCGTCCTCTTGGCATATACTAGAAGCTTCCTAGAACTTAAGCCACTTGCTTCTTCTAGATCTGACAGCTGTATCACTCCTAATAGCTGGAGTCTTAATCTGGCAAGAGCACAGAACGTGCTCGATCGTTTCCACCTCCAACCCGCACTTCCTACATCTGCTATCACTGACCAGCGTAATTTAAAGTCTTCTCTTTTTATTGACAGAAGCAACTTTGTTAGTCTAAGGTTGTAAGACCTACACATAATCTTCGAAATTTTACAGCCCCCCGCTTGAACCCACGCTTTCCTGCTTGGTAGATCATGTGCACCTCTTTATAGAATAACAGTCATTTGAAACACTTTTGTCACCTAATTATTAGTATAAACTCACCTCATAGAATTGAAGTCCAACTAGAAAAAAAATTGAAAAGTAGCACGTCTTAACAATTAACATTACGTGTATGAAGTAAACTAAAATTGAAACAACAAAGCTTCTTTTGAAAATAAAGCAAAAGGCAAATTGCGAAACCGTTATAAATGAGGGGCAGTCCATATAAAGTTTAAGTGCACATGTACATATATAGATGTAACAAGCAAGGAAGGCTAAGTTCGGGTGTAACAGAACATTACATACTCGGCTGAGAGCTATGGAGACAAAAAAAAGGGAAAAATCACCATGTAGGAAAATTAACCTAGGGTAATGTGTTTGTATAACATGTGTATCAAATGGAAGGCATTAAAGATTATTTTAAGAGGGAGTAGGCCATAGTTATATGGGTGGACGACATTGGGGGATATCGCCATAAAGGTGGACCAGGGCTGACTCTAGAATTTATTTATACTATGGGTATCAAATGAATGGTTTTAATGAGTATTTTAAAAGGGCGTGGGCTTAGTTCTTCAGGTGGACGCTTTTTCGAGATATCGCCATAAAAGTGGACCAGGGGTGAGCCTAGAATGCGTTTGTACGATATGGGTATCAAATGAAAAGTGTTAGTGAGTATTTTAAAAGGGAGTGGGCCTCAGTTCTATAGGTGGACGCCTTTTCGAGATATCGCCATAAAGGTGGACCAAGGGTGACTCTAGAATTTTTTTGTACGATATGAATATCAAATGAAAGGTGTTAATGAGTATTTTAAAAGGGAGTGGGCCTTAGTTCTATAGGTGGACGCCTTTTCGAGATATCGCCATAAAGGTGGACCAAGGGTGACTCTAAAATTTGTTTGTACGATATGGGTATCAAATGAAAAGTCTTAATGAGTATTTTAAGAGGAAGTGGGCCTTAGTTCTACAGGTGGACGCCTTTTCGAGATATCGCCATAAAGATGGACCAGGGGTGACTCTAGATTTCGTTTGTACAATATGGGTATCAACCGAAAGGTGTTAATGAGTATTTTAAAAGGGAGTGGGCCTTAGTTCTACAGGTGGACGCCTTTTCGAGATATCGACATAAAGGTGGACCAGTGTAACTCTAGAATTTGTTTGTACGATATGGGTATCAAATGAAAGGTGCTAATGAGTATTTTAAAAGAGCGTGGGCATTAGTTCTATAGGTGGACGCCTTTTCGAGTTATCGTCATAAAGGTGGACCAGGGGTGACTCTAAAATTTGTTTGTACGATATGGGTATCATATGAAAACTCTTAATGAGTATTTTAAAAGGAAGTGGGCCTTAGTTCTACAGGTGGACGCCTTTTCGAGATATCGCCATAAAGGTGGACCAGTGTAACTGTAGAATTTGTTTGTACGATATGGGTATCAAATGAAAGGTGTTAATGAGTATATTAAAAGGGAGTGGACCTTAGTTCTATAGGTGGAAGCCTTTTCGAGTTATCGTCATAAAGGTGGACCAGGGGTGACTCTAGAGTTTGTTTGTACGATATGGATATCAAATGAAAGGTGTTAATGAGTATTTTAAAAGGGAGTGGGCCTTAGTTCTATAGGTGGACGCCTTTTCGAGATATCGCCATAAAGGTGGACCAGGGGTGACTCTAAAATTTGTTTATACGATATGGGTATCAAATGAAAAGTCTTAATGAGTATTTTAAAAGGAAGTGGGCCTTAGTTCTACAGGCCGACGCCTTTTCGAGATATCGCCATAAAGGTGGACCAGTGTAACTCTAGAATTTGTTTGTACGATATGTGTATCAAATCAAAGGTGTTAATGAGTATATTAAAATGGAGTGGACCTTAGTTCTATAGGTGGACGCCTTTCCAGATATCGTCATGAAGGTGGACCAGGGGTGACTCTAGAGTTTGTTTGTACGATATGGATATCAAATGAAAGGTGTTAATGAGTATTTTAAAAGGGAGTGGGCCTTAGTTCTATAGGTGGACGCCTTTTCGAGTTATCGTCATAAAGGTGGACCAGGGGTGACTCTAGAGTTTGTTTGTACGATATGGATATCAAATGAAAGACGTTAACGGGTATTTTAAAAGGGAGTGGTGGTAGTTGTATATGTGAAGGCGATTTCGAGATATTGACCAAAATGTGGACCAGGGTGACCCAGAACATCATCTGTCGGGTACCGCTTATTTATTTATATATGTAATACCACGAACAGTATTCCTGCCAAGATTCTAAGGGCTTTTGATTGCGCCCTGCAGAACTTTTTCATTTTCTTCTACTTAATATGGTAAGTGTCACACCCATTTTGCAAAGTTTTTGTCTAAAGTTATATTTTGCGTCAATAAACCAATCCAATTACCATGTTTCATCCCTTTTTTCGTATTTGGTATAGAATTATGGCATTTTTTTCATTTTTCGTAACTTTCGATATCGAAAAAGTGGCCGTGGTCATTGTCGGATTTTGGCCATTTTTTACACCAATACAAAGTCAGTTCAGATAAGTACGTGAACTGAGTTTAGTAAAGATATAGCGATTTTTGCTCAAGTTATCATGTTAACGGCCGAGCAGAAGGACAGACGGTCGACTGTGTATAAAAACTGGGCGTGGCTTCAACCGATTTCGCCCTTTTTCACAGAAAACCGTTATTGTCCTAGAATCTAAGCCCCTACCAAATTTCACAAGGATTGGTAAATTTTTGTTCGACTTATGGCATTAAAGTATCCTAGACAAATTAAATGAAAAAAGGCGGAGCCACGCCCATTTTGAAATTTTCTTTTATTTTTGTACTTTACTGCACCATATCATTAATGGAGTCGAATGTTGACATAATTTACTGATATACTGTAAAGATATAAAATTTTTGTTAAAATTTTACTTAAAAAATTTTTTTTTAAAGTGGGTGTGGTCGTTCTCCGATTTTGCTAATTTTTTTCAAGCATACATGTAGTAATAGGAGTAACGTTCCTGAATTTCATCATGATATCTTCAACGACTGCCAAATTACAGCGTGCAAAACTTTTAAATTACCTTCTTTTAAAAGTGGACGGCGCCACGCCCATTGTCAAAAATTTTACTAATTTTCTATTCTGTCATAAGTTCTACTCACCTACCAAGTTTCATCGCTTTATCCGTCTTTGTTAATGAATTATCGTACTTTTTCGGTTTTTCGAAATTTTCGATATCGAAAAACTGGGCGTGGTTATAGTCCTATATCGTTCATTTTAAATAGCGATCTGAGACGAGTGCC
Organism: Eurosta solidaginis; assembly: GCF_040869045.1. Taxonomy (NCBI): domain Eukaryota; kingdom Metazoa; phylum Arthropoda; class Insecta; order Diptera; family Tephritidae; genus Eurosta; species Eurosta solidaginis. The sequence goes on along the minus strand of NC_090321.1, from coordinate 106,671,858 downwards.
CAGGAACCTACATACCAAATTTCATCAAGATACCTCAAAATTTACTCAAGTTATCGTGTTAACGGACAGACGGACGGACGGTCGGACAGGGCTCAATAAAATTTTTTTTCGATACTGATGATTTTGATATATGGAAGTCTATATCTATTTCGATTCCTTTATACCTGTACAATCAACCGTTATACAATCAAAGTTAATATACTGTGAGCTCTGCTCAACTGAGTATAAAAAAATAATTTAAAAAAAATTTTTAAGTTAAACGGTTTTATTGAAAACAATACTTACATGAATTAATAATAATACTAAAAGCTAGAAAATAATTAGGTAGCTCCTAGGTACTAGTCGCACTCCTCACCAATCTAGGGCGTTGATCAGACAATTAAATAAAAGCGTTCGGCGCTTTAAATTTCTAAAAATGTGAGGCGTGAAATAACCTGATTAATGTTCAGTTGGTCTTATATATGACTATCAATAGAAATTTGGCACGTGCAACGCTTTTTTATTTAATTGTCTGATCAACGCCCTAGATTGGTGAGGAGTGTGATGACTAGTACCTAGGACCTACCTAATTATTTTCTAGCTTTTAGTATTATTATTAATTCATGTAAGTATTGTTTTCAATAAAACCGTTTAACTTAAAAATTTTTTTTCATTATTTTATTTTCAAGTTTTTAGTCTTTATTTAATTGCCTTTTATTTCTTATTCTATTTAATTCATTTAGTGACTCATTATTACATTATTACTCTTTCCTGACAATTTGTTACAATATAAGTCCTCAATACATAATCCTTCCAAAGACTTTACTCGACTCTACGCCACGTATGCTTGTCCCTCCTCCAACTCCAAAATATTTTGATGTCACTTCTACCGGACTGTATGTAATATTTGTTCCAAATATGAACTAAATCTGACATCATAAGTCGCTTTCTATTCTTGTATGTATTATGTGTTCCAAACATGAGCCAAATCGGACGACAAATACGATTTTTGTGAATATCTCGATCCTTGCTCCACCTAGCGGCGATTTTTCTTCTAATTATTGCATTGTCATCGGGTTCTGAACTATATTCCAAGTTTCAGGCTTGTAGCTTATCGGGAAGTTACTTAAATTTCAATTGCAAAATTCGTTCACAACGGCCGTGCATGCGGGCGTGCGGCCTGCGTGTCAAGTCAAGCTAAATAAAACCGTTTAAAAAACCACAACTTATGTATAAGTAACTTATAAGTAACCATAACTTATAAGTAATATGATCGCCTTTCAGAGAACAATTTTCTCTCATTCAAAAGTTGTAGTTCGTTGAAAGCGCATATTTACTCGTTTCCATTATCTCTTAACTTTTTTTTAATGTACGCTTTTCAATTAGCACCATTATTTTCCCTTTGTTGCACTTAAGCGCGGTATCCAGATCGTAAGAAAACGCTCGAAATTTTTTCTTGTTTCTCCTATAAGCCAAAGTTGAAGTTTTGAAGAGCTTGATACCTACTGATAAATGGTGTTGAGAAAGAATATAGAATATAGATATTAAAAACATCTCCTGAATGCCTAAAAGTTTATTAGCTTAACTCCTCCGAAACGGCTGAACCGCTACGTTCCTAGGGTCTTTAGATCAAAACGTGGACCCGGGTACCCCTAGAATATGTTTATACAATATGAATATAAAATGAAAGCTGCTGATGAGTGCTATAGTACAGGATAATTTTCATACCTCTGGGTGACTATGGTCTCGAGATATAGGCCAAACCGTATCCCCGGGTACCCATAGAATGTGTTTATACAATATGGATATCAAATGAAAGCTGCTGATTAGTGCTATAGTACAGGATAATTTTCATACAACTGGGAGGCTAGGGTCTCGAGATATAGCCCAAAACGTGGACCCGGGTACCCCTAGAATGTGTTTATACAATATGGATATCAAATGAAAGCTGTTGGTGAGTTATGTAGTACAGGATAATTTTCATACAACTGGGAGGCTAGCGTCTCGAGATATAGCCCAAAACGTGGACCCGGGTACCCCTAGAATGTGTTTATACAATATGGATATAAAATGAAAACTGTTGACGCGTGGTATAGTACAGGATAATTTTCATATAACTGGGAGGCTAGGGTCGCGAGATATAGCCCAAAACGTGGACCCGGGTACCCCTAGAATGTGTTTATACAATATGGATATCAAATGAAATCTGCTGATGAGTGCTATAGTACAGGATAATTCTCATACCCCTGGGTGACTATGGTCTCGAGATATAGACCAAAACTTGGACCCGGGTACCCCTAGAATGTGTTTATACAATATGGATAACAAATGAAAGCTGTTGATGAGTGATTTAGTACAGGATAATATTCATGAACCTGGGAGGCTAGGGTCTAGAGATATAGCCCAAAACGTGGACCCGGGTACCCCTAGGATGTGTTTATACAATATGGATATTAAATGAAAGCTGTTGATGAGTGCTATAGTTCAGGATAATTTACATACAACTGGGAGGCTAGGGTCTCGAGATATAGCCCAAAACGTGGACGCGGGTACCCCTAGAATGTGTTTATACAATATGGATATCAAATGAAAACTGTTGATGAGTGCTATAGTACAGGATAATTTTCATACAACTGGGAGGCTGGGGTCTCGAAATATTGCCCAAAACGTGGACCAGGGTACCCCTAGAATGTGTTTATACGTGTTTATACAATATGGATATCAAATGGAAGCTGTTGATGAGTGCTATAGTACAGGATAATTTTCATACCCCTGGGGGACTAGGGTCTCGAGATATAGGCCAAAACGTGGACCCGGGTACCCCTAGAATGTGTTTATACAATATGGATAACAAATGAAAGCTGATTTAGTAGTGATTTATTAGAGGATAATTTTCATACCCCTGGGTGACTAGGGTCTCGAGATAGAGGCCAAAACGTGGACCCGTCAACGCCTAGACAATGTTTTTACATTGTGGGTATCAAATTGAAGCTGTTGATGAGTGCTTTAGTACAGGATAGTTTTCATTCCGATTGGTGACTAGGGTCTCGAGATATAGGCCAAAACGTGGTTCAGGGTAACACTAAGATGTGTTTTTACATTATGGGAATCAAATTGAAGCTGTTGATGTGTGCTTTAGTACAGAGTAAGTTTTATGCCGCTGTGTGACTAGGGTCTCGAGATGTAGGCCAAAGCGTGGAGCCGGATACACCTAGAATGTGTTTTTACATTATGGGTATCAAATTGAAGCTGCTGATGTGTATGCTTTAGTACAGAGTAAGTTTTATACCGCTGGGTGACTACGGTCTCGAGATATAGGCCGAAACCTGGACCCGGATACACCTAGAATGTGTGTGTATTATGGATATCAAATGAAAGCTGTTGCTGAGAGCTCTAAAATTCATTGTGATATTCGATTTAGTCGCATCAACCTGGCAAAACTGATAAATATGCATGCGAAGCGGATTAAAGACAAGGATTAATAATACCCACATACCTATTTACATACGTCCTATTCGATTTGCCTGAAATTTCGTATATAAAGTTATATATTAGTATTTACAATGCTTTTTTCCGGGAAGTATACCAGAGACGGACTGGGACTGGGATTAGGACTAGGACTGGGACTGAGACTGGGATCCGGAGTGGGACTGGGATGAGACTCGGAACGGGACTGGAACAAAATTCATACCACCCACTGGGACTGGCAATAAGAGATGAAGAAGAAGGAGAAAAACTTGAGAAAATAGAAAAGAGAGAAAGAGACTGAGAAAGAGATAGATTGAGACGAAGATGGGGGTGAAGCGAAAAAGACGTAGGGAGGAGTGAATAAAAGTATTAGGGAAAAGTGTAGAGGGGTAGGGCAGAGTTAGACGGAAAAAGCTTATTAAAATATATGCAGATAGGCCAAATTTAGGACAGAACAACGTCTGCCGGGTCTGCTAGTAAGTATATAAAAAGTATGTATATTAGACTGGGTTGGTCCCCATAAAAAAAAAATTGCAAATGTCCGCCCCTAGATTTAAAGATTGTGTTGAGAGGGTTTCGGAAAAAAATTTAATTTTTTTTGATCCTTCAAAATACAGCCGAAATAGTTTTTTCACTGCAACTTGGTTATTTGATGTCCGATTTTTAAAATTGATATGTCATTATTTTGTCCTTAGGAAGCTTCACATTTCCGTTTAATGTCCTTTTAAGTTATGAAGTTGTTTTCACATGATTAGGTCAGCTAAGAAAGTTGTACCCCTCCTAAAGTATCCTTTTTTCCTTACCAAATGAAAATATTTAAAAATTCAAGAAAATATTGCTTTTAAACCATATTACTAATAGGTATTTGCTGTGTTGAATACGAACTCGCGGTCGGAATTTGTCCATCTCATCAGGATTTTGAGATAATTGAGGTTACGTGCCCGAAAAACGGTGTTCCCTACTGTTGGGATCTTGTACAGGGTCCAAAATATGTTGTGATTTTTTTTCTAATCGTATCATTTAATACCACACGTATTTGACATTTAAAAAGTGTAATGAAATTTGATGCATAACTTCAAACAGCAATAACTTTTCGAAAAGAATCAAGTAAATAAGATCTCAATATCTTGAATTGAATGTTAAGAGTGGTATTAAATGATATGAGAAAAAATTCACAAAATTGTTGTGTGTCCTGTACAAGTCTTCAAAGGATGAAAAATAGCCGTTTTCGGGTATATAGCATGAATTATCATAAAACTCGGATATGTTGGGCGAATTCTGACCGCGGATTCGGACCCTACACACCAAATTACTTTGGAAATGATATATAACTTCCCAAAAATTTATATGACCCCGGTATTTGTAGGCCTGTGTGTTTACTATAACTGTTATTTTATCTGGGAGCGATTTACAAACATAAAACTACTTAAAAAAATTTTGGCGCGAATCAAGGCGTTTATATTGATATCGGCTTTCTAATTTTGCCAAAATGTGACCCAGGCGCTTTTCATCAGTGACAGCACTTGCAGACTCACTAACAACACGCACAAAAAAAGAATTCAGCCCTTCAAATAAGGGAAAAGAGCGGACCACGACCACATTTTTACTTTTTCAATTTGCTGAATGCGTTAACAAAAAAAATAAAATAAAATTTCGAAATGTAGAATTTCGAACTTTGAAAGCCGATATCTGTTTTTTTGAAGACTAACTTCGAAAAACGGAGATAGTACTTTGTTTACTTAAGCCTCAATCTTGTTAGCTGACCTAATCATGTGAAAACGACTTCATAGCTGAAAAGGGCATTAAACGGAAATGTGAAGCTTCCTAAGAACAAAATCATGACTTATCAATTTAAAAAATTGGACGCCAAATAACCAAGTTGCAATGAAAAAACTATTTCGGCTGTATTTCGAAGGATCAAAACAAAAAAAATCTTTTTTTCCGAAACCATCTCAACATAATCTTGAAATTTAGTGGCGGACATTAGCAACTTTTTTTCGACCCAGTCTAATGTAAATATATGTACATATAAAACTTTAAAATTTATCACATCAATACATTATACTTTGGAATAAATTTTAATAAAAATACGTACATATATATAACAAGTAAGGAAGGCTAAGTTCGGGTGTAACCGAATATTACATACTCAGTTGAGAGCTGTGGAGACAAAGTAAGGGAAAATCACCATGTTGTAAAAAGAACCCAGGGTAACCCTGGAATGTGTTTGTATGACATGTGTATCAAATGGAAGGTACTAAAGAGTATTTTAAGAGGAAGTGGACCATAGTTCTATAGATGGACGCCATTTAGGGATATCGCCATAAAGGTGGACCAGGCCTGACTCTAGAATTTGTTTGTACGATATGGGTATCAAATGAAATGTGTTAATGGTAATTTTAAAATGGAGTGGGCATAAGTTCTATAGGTGGACGCCTTCTCGAGATATCGCCATAAAGGTGGACCAGGGGTGACTCTAGAATTTATTTTGTACGATATGGGTATCAAATGAAAGGTATTAATGAGTATTTTAAAAGGGCGTGGGCCTAAGTTCTATAGATAGACGCCGTTTCGAGATATCGCCATAAAGGTGGACCAGGGGTGACTCTAGAATTTATTTTGTACGATATGGGTATCAAATGAAATTTATTAATGAGTATTTTAAAAGGGCGTGGGCCTAAGTTCTATAGATGGACGCCGTTTCGAGATATCGCCATAAAGATGGATCAGGGGTGACTCTAGAATTTGTTTGTATGATATCAGTATCAAATAAAAGGTGTTAATGAGTATTTTAAGAGGGCGTGGGCCTTAGTTCTATATATGGACGCCTTTTCGAGATATCGCCATAAAGGTAGACCAGGGGTGACTCTAGAATTTGTTTGTACTATATGGGTATCAAATTAAAGGGAGTGGGCCCACCTTAGTCTATAAGTGGACGCCTTTTCGGAATATCGTTATAAAAGTGAACCAGGGTTGACTCTAGAATGCGTTTGTACAATATGGGTATCAAATGAAAGGTGTTAATGTGTATTTTAAAAGGGCGTGGGCCTTAGTTCTATAGGTGGACGCCTTTTCGGAATATCGTTATAAAAGTGGACCAGGGGTGACTCTAGAATGCGTTTGTATAATATGGGTATCAAATGAAATGTGTTAATAAGTGTTTTAAAACGGAGTGGGCCTTAGTTCTATAGGTGGACGCCTTTTCGGAATATCGTTATAAAAGTGGACCAGGGGTGACTCTAGAATGCCTTTGTACAATATGGGTATCAAATGAAAGGTGTTAATGTGTATTTTAAAAGGGCGTGGGCCTTAGTTCTATAGGTGGACGCCTTTTCGAGATATCGCCATAAAGGTGGACCAGGGGTGACTCTAGAATTTGCTTGTACGATATGGGTATCAAATGAAAGGTGTTAATGAGTATTTTAAAAGTTTAGTTCTATAGGTGGACGCCTTTTCGAAATATCGCCATAAAGGTGGACCAGGGGTGACTCTAGAATTTGTTTGTACTATATGGGTATCAAATGAAAGGTGTTAATGAGTATTTTGAAAGGGAGTGGGCCTTAGTTCTATAGGTGGACGCATTTTCGGAATACCGTTATAAAAGTGGACCAGGGTTGACTCTAGAATGCGTTTGTACAATATGGGTATCAAACGAAAGGTGTTAATAAGTGTTTTAAAAGGGAGTGGGCCTTAGTTCTATAGGTGGACGCCTTTTCGGAATATCGCTATAAAAGTGGACCAGGGGGGACTCTAGAATGCGTTTGTATAATATGGGTATCAAATGAAAGGTGTTAATGAGTATTTTAAAAGGGCGTGTGATTTAGTTCTATAGGTGGACGCCTTTTCGAGATATCGCCATAAAGGTGGACCAGGGGTGACTCTAGAATTTGTTTGTACGATATGGGTATCAAATGAAAGGTGTTAATGAGTATTTTAAAAGGGCGTGCGCCTTAGTTATATAGGTGGACGCCTTTTCGAAATATCGCCATAAAGGTGGACCAGGGGTGACTCTAGAATTTGTTTGTACGATATGGGTATCAAATGAAAGGTGTTAATGAGTATTTTAAAAGGCCGTGGGCCTTAGTTCTATAGGTGGATGCCTTTTCGAGATATCGCCATAAACATGGACCAGGGGTGACTCTAGAATTTGTTTGTACGATATGGGTATCAAATGAAAGGTGTTAATGGGTATTTTAAAAGGGCGTGGGCCTTAGTTCTTAATGTGGACGCCTTTTCGAAATATCGCCATAAAGGTGGACCAGGGGCGACTCTAGAATTTGTTTGTACGATATGGGTATCAAATGAAAGGTGTTAATGAGTATTTTAAAAAGGAGTGGACGCCTTTTCGAGATATCGCCATAAACGTGGACCAGGGGTGACTCTAGAATGTGTTTGTACGATATGGGTATCAAATTAAAGGTATTAATGAAGGTTTTAAAAGGGAGTGGCCCTTAGTTGTATATGTGACGGCGTTTTCGAGATATCGACCAAAATGTGGACCAGGGTGATCCAGAACATCATCTGTCGGGTACCGCTAATTTATTTATATATGTAATATCACGAACAGTATTCCTTCCAAGATTCCAAGGGCTTTTGATTTCGCCCTGCAAAACTTTTTCATTTTCTTCTACTTAATAAGGTAGGTGTCACACCCATTTTCCCAATTTTTTTTCTAAAGTTATATTTTGCGTCAATAGACCAATACAATTACCATGTTTCATCCCTTTTTTCGTATTTGGTATATAATTATGGCATTTTTTTAATTTTTCGTAATTTTCGATATCGAAAAAGTGGGCGTGGTCATAGTCGGATTTCGGCCATTTTTTACACCAATACAAAGTGAGTTCAGATAAGTACGTCAACTGAGTTTAGTAAAGATATATTGATTTTTGCTCAAGTTATCGTGTTAACGGCAGAGCGGAAGGACAGACGGTCGACTTTTTGTTCGACTTATGGCATTAAAAGTATCCTAGACAAATTAAATGAAAAAGGGCGGAGCCACGCCCATTTTGAAATTTTCTTTTATTTTTGTATTTTGTTGCACCATATCATTACTGGAGTTGAATGTTGACATAATTTACTTATATACTGTAAATATATTAACTTTTCTTTAAAATTTGAATTTAAAAAAAAATTTTTTTAAAAGTGGGCGTGGTCGTTCTCCGATTTTGCTAATTTTTATTAAACGGGCATATAGTAATAAGTGTAAGGTTCCTGCCAAATTTCATCATGATATCTTCAACGACTGCCAAATTACAGCTTGCAAAACTTCTAAATTACCTTCTTTTAAAAGTGGGCGGTGCCACTCCCATTGTCCAAGATTTTACTAGTTTTTTATTCTGCGTCATAAGTTCAACTCACCTACCAAGTTTCATTGCTTTATCCGTATTTGGTATCGCACTTTTTCGATTTTTCGAAATTTTCGATATCGAAAAAGTGGGCGTGGTTATTGTCCGATATCGTTCATTTTAAATAGCGATCTGAGATGAGTGCCCAGGAACCTACATACCAAATTTCATCAAGATACCTCAAAATTTACTCAAGTTATCGTGTTAACGGACAGACGGACGGACGGGCGGACGGACATGGCTCAATCGAATTTTTTTTCGATACTGATGATTTTGATATATGGAAGTCTATATCTATCTCGATTCCTTTATACCTGTACAACCAACCGTTATCGAATCAAAGTCGATTTTATGATCAATCAGCGGAGACGGCGGACCATATCCTCCTGGAATGTGACGCAATCTCAAGATACAGGGCTAAGTTTATGGGCTCCCCATGACCAGCACAATCCCACATTAAATCGCTCAACCCAAGAGAACTGCTAGTGTTCTTCGAGGAAGTCGGCTTGGATGAGGTGCTGTGAAGGAGGTGAGGGCACTATAGACCAATGGTCGCAGTGCAATCCTCAAGAAATTATCTATCTATCTAACGGAGAAGAAACGAGCCAGTCGTGGTTGACTGTGTCAAAACAGGCCAAGCTGCACTAGCACCGTCCTATGATGAGTGTTAAAGGAGTTCAAAACGGTGGTAGTGATATGCACATCATGCTGATGGCTGGATAACCGATGAATCGGTAGATACTGATTGTGTTCCTGGTCTTTGTAGTGGGTTTATCCTTGCCATTCTCCCTTATTCTGGAATGGCAAAAGCTTTTAACGATAAATAGCAAAAATGTGCTAGGCTGCTGATACCCTCATGGCCAAGGTGGTTTGGCATCGGCATAGGTTTTCCGTCTGGAACTATTGATATGGAAGGCTTGGCCTTTTCAATGGCTTCTTTAGCCTCGGTTGAGGTAACGGTGAGGTGCGACTCGTCTTGCTTGCGTTTATGTGCACGTTGATTTGGACGATATCGAGAATTGTCAACTGAAGTATGTATTGCAAATAAGCTACAGAAAGCACTCGCCCATTTCCTCGAGTCCGACAGACGAAATTCTAGTCGAATAAATTAATCAAATACTAACTAGTATGAATAACAGCACAAAGTTATTGTCAATGAACTATTAAAAAGCTGACTAGTATGAATCGCCCCACAGAATTCTAGTCAATGAACTAGAATGTTTGCTGACTACTTTGGCTTTTGACTGCAGGGTCGTTCGTTGTGCAAGAGTTGCTAGCAAAAAAAAGGTATTCCAACGTTGCCTTATCCACTTTATATTCGGGGCGGCGGCGTACAGGATGTCCTGTGGTACAAAACGGGCTAACTTCGGAGGACTACCAAGGGAATCGCTATGTGTAGAGGTGAAGGGAGACTGTTGTGAAGGTTGATAGTAACATTTGTCCTAAAACTTCTTTTTCTTGTTTTTTATTGACAAATTCCTAAAACTTAATTGCCACTATCGTAAATTCACTATTTGTAACTTAAAGATAATTTAATTTTAATAAGTTAATGCAAAATTGGTGTGACAATTATTATTTTCATGCTTTAGACTATAGGAGTTTCTATTTTTAAATTCAATTATATTTATGTTTACATTTTGCTTACCTTGCTGCATGTTTGCTTTGAGATGTTGCGCTAAGCATAGGTATATTGGGAACAATTACAACATCGTCCTCCATTCCTACTGAAAGCTCCTCTCGGAAAATGTAAATCTTTTTTAAATTATAACTTAAAGTGCCATTCTCATTTTCCACAATGTTCACCTTCTCCCAAGATTCTCTGAAAAAAAAAATTGTTGAAAAGTGATAAAGATATGTAGCATCATAAGCTGAGTTCCAATGAACGTTCATCCCGATTCCGATAAAAATGTAACATGCAAATGCAACAACAACGTAGTGATTTATCTGGATCAATTTATGATCCACAGGTTGGATCTGTTCTTTGCTTTTTACTTGGTATGCCCTAGGATGTCCGATATTTACGAACATTTCCCTACTGGACACCTCATAAATTTTCACTTTTAGCCTGAAAATTAATTGTTAAGGCCATAAACTAATCACATTATTTCATTTTAAACCGTCCTAGAAAAATGATACATGTTCTTTTGCGTATCTACAACAAAATGTTCAATTGTTTTTAGTACATAGCTCGGGGCTAAGATACTTGGCATGGATATCACAAGTGGTTCCAGGCTCTGGATCAGGGACCGTTATCAGTTTTAAACCGGCCATAGCGACGAATGTCACGCGTGATTAGTTATCACGTGCTGCACGAGGTGCCCCTGCTTCTACTGATAATGGCGGATCTAGAGAGGACAGCTCGATAAAACCCGCACCCCTGGGTCATTGTGCCGAGCTCAGGGGAGGGAGGACTCTTTAAGAGTCAAGCTCGGTACACAACGGTGACGAACTGGATTGTTTAAGGCTTTTGATTATTGACATTGAATTTTGACTTGATGACTTTGGGCTGGTAGGTGCGGTATTCTGCCACCTAAGTAGGTCGGGGTGAAACCCCGGCTGATAGGCTAATGCTGCACCTGCCCACGTCCCGTTAAAACCGTGGCGGGCCTCATGGTACGTTCCGGCTCCGTCGCCGTTAAGTTGGTGGTGTAGGTGCGCTTGAAAATTTTCCCGCTTCGCGTCCGGTCTGGCTCTGAAAGCATTACACTCATAAGGTAATGAGTCAACCCTCGCGTGACCTCCCTGCGAAGCATAGATAACCACTAGACCGTTGAAGGGCGACTACACAATTGGCTCCGGATAGCGGCCTTGAGGGGGACTTTTTAGAATGGACACGACTAACACGAATCCGCCAAGGATGGGGTGCGGAAGAAGAGCGGTTTTGATGGAAATCCGTCAAATCAATCTTCAGCACTATAAGGCGGCTTCCGCAAATTTGTTGATCTGCCTTGAAAAAGGCGGAGTCGATATAGTTCTTGTCCAGGAGCCGTGGTTGAGTAGTAACGGCAGTATGATTTCTAGATTAAGGACTGGAAAATTCAACACCTTGGTGCATGGGGAGGCAGGTAGGCCTAGATCCTGTGTGCTTGTTAAAAAAGAGATCATAGCTTTTATTCTTTCTAATTTCAGCAATGCTGACGTAACCAAGGTCTGCCTCGAGCGAGGAAGTAATGAAATGTGTGGTCTCAGCGTACATACCCCAAGGGGACGTAGCGGGACCACCACCTGCGATACTGGCCGAAATCACCGCTGAAGCAAGGCGGAGAGGTGTTGGCGTGATCATCGGTGACGACGCTAATGCCCATCATATCATCTGGGGAAGCTCGGATACCAACACTAAAGGTGTCTTTATTTACTTTTATTGTAGATGAGGGGCTTTGTATATGTAATAGGGGGAATGACCCGACTTTTGTTACTGTGGTAAGGGAGGAGGTCCTGGACCTCACCCTGGTTAGTAGAGAACTGGAAGGTCGGATATCTGGCTGGAGGGTTCTCAACGAGCACTCCTTCTCTGATCACCGATATATTCAGTTCTCGGTGAATGAAGAACCGTAAAGTACTAACGGGGACTTGTATGGTAGGAAGCTGGGAGAGCTATTGCCTGCGGCGCCTACCGTTCGTTCGGACCTTTCCGAATCTGATATGGGCGTTCTGGTGGAAAACTTCACCTAGGCAAACAATCGCGCTTTTCAACTGTCCTGCCCATTGAAAACTTACAGGGGGAAGGGCAAGCCGCCCTGGTGGTCGGATTCTCTTGACGACCTAAGAGCGTCCAGTCGGCGACTCTTCAACAGAGCCAGGAGGAGTAAATTACCCTCGGACTGGGAGCTCTATAAGGCGAGTCTGGGTATTTATAACTATGAAATAAGGATAGCCAAGCGAGGTGCATGGCGAAGCTTCTGCGAAAACGTAGAAGACTGCAATGAATCCGCGAGGCTTAGAAAATTACTCTCTAGGAATCCCGCTCCTATGGGGTATCTGAGAGATGATGGTGGCGACTGGTCGATGAGTAGCGAGGAGTCCCTACAGCTTTTACTGGACAATCATTTTCCCGATTTCCCAGTTGCGCAGGGATCTTCGTCTGCATGGTCGGCGATCGTTGGCCATGCAGAAGTGCCTGCCATTCCAATAGGGGAAAGTCAAATAACCTGGGCTATAGGGTCGTTCAAGCCCTATAAGTCTCCATGCCGGGATGGAATCATTCCTGCGCAACTTCAAAAGTCTTTGGGGATTTCCTGCCGCTGGTTGGCCATCATCTACACTAACTGCCTCAGGCTTAACTATATCCCGAAGTCTTGGCACAAGGTTAGGGTTATTTTCATTCCGAAGGCCGGCAGAAGCTCCCATGTATCACCTAAGGATTTCAGGCCAATCAGTCTCTCCTCGTTTCTTCTTAAGACGTTTGAGCGGTTAATTGACCTGTACCTACGGGAAAGGATACCTCGGGGGTTACTGTCGGCTTAACAGCATGCGTACTGCAAGGGCAGATCGACGGGAATGGCTCTCCATTCGATTGTAAAGCAAATAGAGGGGTCCCTAGAACACAAAAGTATGCTCTGGGTGCCTTTCAAGACATCGAGGTGGCTTTTAACAATGTCTTACCGGGCCAATCGAAAGAGCTCTGGGGAGTTTAGCAGTCGAGGCGGCTCTGGTTGTATTTATTAGCAAACTTCTATGCGGCAGGATTGTCGCAGCGGAGTGGGGAGGGCCATAATTAAGAGGAAGGTGTGCAGGGGTGTAATATTAAACGTTAAATGAAAACGAATTCTGACTTAATTCATCAGTCGATAAATGATAAGTGATGATTGTTTGATTGCTCATTGATGATTGATTCTTTATTAAAGAAATTCTTTCTTTTATACCCATTTTCGTAACCTATACATACATAATTACATTATCGCTTACATACTACAATGTACATAGTTTCATAATAAATAATGGTTAGTCAGCATAATGTGTAGTGACCTACATACCGTTAATGTGATTCATGCATAAGTTGGTTAATCGGTATATTGAATGATTTGGTCAATGCAAATGAACTCAATGTATGATTCATACATATTGAATGGTTTGGTCAATGCGAATGAACTCAAGTGGTTATTTGAGTCAGTAAAAATGCATTGGCGTACAAGGCATACTGTATCATGCTACACCATCCGCCTTAGAAAAAGAGGCTTATATAATTGTGTGGACAATTGTGTAAGACTCTTTGTTTGAGTTTATAAAATTTTATTTCCCTTTTTTTTCTATTGTAATTTTATTGCGATTGAAGAGTTTGTTTAACTAGTCTTATATCTGTTTGCATTTGCTTAACATGTGTGATTTTTTGCTGACATTTTTCAATCTAACATGTTGTTGTATTTTTTTCTTTTGCTCATATGCCCACTTTTTATATGTTTTAAGTGAGGAACGTATGTATATAATTTGAGCCCTTAACTACATACGTTCATCCTATTGTCGTGCCATGCTATTTCATTTTACTTTTAATGTTTCAGTCAACTTGTTTTGTGTTACCAAATTTCACATTCTGTTTTTTTTTTTTCGATTGTAATTTATGTCATAGTGGTAACTTGATGCTATACACATTATGCTGATTCTCCCTTTTTTTTTTGCTTTTCGCTATTATTTGTACTCAACAATTTTTTTTTTGTTTGTTTTTTTTTTGTGTGTTTTTAAACATGCTGTATATGAATAATATTTTTTACTTATTTGATTTATAACACAGTCGGATTTTAAATGTGTGCACCCACATAAAATCCGCTTGTCTTCTAGAAATTATTTTCTAATATTTATATACAAATATGAAGCTGAGAAAAAAAAATTTTGTTTTCAATTGCTTAAATACTGAGTAAATTGGAATGTTTATTTTTAGATTATTCCTTTGAGTTATCAAGAGATATCCTAAATGTGTTTAAGCCTATTCTTATGGACTACTAATTCCTGTATTAGTTAAGTCTCCTATTCTACCGTGGGTTAGAGCAAAAATATTTTCCTACTATATAAAATTATGACTTCTTTAATAAGCGAGGTTTTTCTGGGTGAATCCGGGCCAATAAATGTTTGTATTTATTTTATTTTCTTAAACTGATTCCACATGTTATTCCTATTAAGTAAAAACAAATTTTCACTTGATTTATTTTTTTATATTATTTAGTTAAATCTGTAACTAATTACATATACAAATGCGGGGTTGCTGACGGAAGAGCGGGGTAGCTATGTATTGGTAGGAGGGTAAAAGTACGGTACAGTGGATGCAAAAATTTTTCATATCTTTAAGTGTTCTTTTTATGTTTTCGATATTTTCATACATTCCAGCAATTTCTTTGATCTTATTTGTCATGCGATTTCTGCGGCGGCCACCAAGACAGAATCGTCATGACTTTTATGAAGAATTATTTTTATTTTTATTCCGGGATTTGTCACATGCACAACCTCTTTGGTTAATGCATTTATTTGATCTTAGGGAACTATCAATTATTATTTTAAATTTGCCCACTCGAGTAAATATTCAATTATTTTTCACCAATTTGTCCCTCAGGCCAACTGTGTTTTCCTTATAAATATCAAGTCCTGTATTGGCGGCATTTGTACAATGTGTGTACAGCCTGGTAAGTAATTGTCCTAAGTCAATTTTATCATCTACAGTCAGGTTGCTTGTATTTCTTACGCTACCATTTTAGGAGCGCGACATGTCTTATTGCTGCAAATTTATATAGCGCTTTATATATGTATCGGTTCTGTTGTGACTTTTCTTCATTAGTTTTCTTTGGCTGGTTGTAAAATTTCTGTATTTTTTTTTTTTCATATTTCCGCTGACACAAATTTTACCAGGGCTGTTTTATAAATCTATTTCCTTTGACAGCCTTCAGGGATGTTATCTTGATAACTTCCATGGAAACCACTACTGTGAGGTATGTAAATTATTGATTTGCCATTAACTTTGGGCAGGTCTAATAAAGCTGCCTTTAATGTCATTTGCGACATTTTGAGAGTTACTGGTTAAAGGTTTATTTATTTATTTTTAATTATTTGTTGCTCTTCCTCAGCTTTGGGTTTGATTTTAAGTAAAAGGTGCTAAAGTGGATGTTTGTAAATTGGGGGAAAAATTTAGATACGGTCTTGAACGGGTTTTAGTTGTCTGTACTTATGCTTAGGCTATTGTAATGATCAACAGCCCGATTATGCAAAGCAAAACAGCTAGCCAAACATCTGGAATGTTTGGTTTATTTCCTGTCTCTAGTTCAGGTGGTTCATATTTTATTAGTCTATTCTCTGCTACTTCAGAATTTTCTTTCCTAATTCATATCCGGCTATCGCTATCAGGATGCCGTGGGCAATCTTTGTCCACCAAGCCATGTTGAATTTTTCCTATAATTATTTCGCCTGCTTCTGTGTGAAAAAAAAAAATTGGTTTTATTCTTTATCATATGTATTCCATTTTACTTTATTATCTTTTTTTCTTATTTAATTAGCCTTGTTATTATTTAGAAAAAAATCTTTATTCTTAAAAAAAATTTTGTTAAATTTAACATTTCTAATTCAGATATTTCAAATTTTCTTACAAAATCATCGAAATATTAATTTTACGAAGTATTTAAAAAAAAATTATTTCTATGTTATTTTTTTCTTTTTGTTTAATTAATTTTACAAAATAATTAGCATTTTTCTTTAAATTTTAGTAATAGTAGTTTTTCTTTTCAATTTAAAAATTATTTTAAAATTTAATTTTTATGCCATTTTGCTATTTTTCTTTATTTAATTAAAATTATAGAAGCTATTTAATTTGTTTCTAAAATTTTTGATTTTCTTACAAAAGGATTTTAAATTTAATATT
The DNA here is from genome assembly GCF_040869045.1 of Eurosta solidaginis. Taxonomy (NCBI): domain Eukaryota; kingdom Metazoa; phylum Arthropoda; class Insecta; order Diptera; family Tephritidae; genus Eurosta; species Eurosta solidaginis. The sequence goes on along the minus strand of NC_090321.1, from coordinate 106,655,229 downwards.
TTTGATATTTTTATTTTTCTTAAAATTGAAATTTATTTTATTTTATTTTTTTGTTGAATTTACTTTACAAAGTATTGTTTAAAATTGAATTTTATGCCATTTTTATTTTTCTGTGCCACTTTGGGCTTCAATTTTTTCTCTATTTTTGGATTTAGTTTGTGCCATTTTCAAGGCTGACACCAAACTTTTGGAAAAAAAAATTTTTTTCATCCTACCATATTAAAAAAAAATCCTAAGCAAAAATTTTCCTTTTTGCAAATGGTTTAGCGTCCATAAGGCCGCTCAATTGATTCTAATCTTAAATTAATTATGATACTTAAAAATTTACGCCGTCTTACTGCCCGTCAGAATCTTGCCAATTAATATCTTCTTTTCATGTAATATTCCACCTTGTTATGCGGTCATGTCGTCAATGGAAATCTTCTTTTCAGGTAATATTCTGCTTCCTTTGCTGCTAGTTACCGTGTCAATATTTTCATTCTTTGTGTGCCAGTCATTTGATGGTTGTTATTGTTCCTTGAGACCAATGGCCAATTCTCCAAGTATTACTGAATGTAAGTTGTTCATATCGCTATGTTTAATCATTTTCGATGGATTCAAAATAGTTTAACCCGTTGTTACAAGGAAATATTTGATCCTCTTTTTGTCAGGATTTAAATTTTAACCGAGTCTTCCTTGAGCAAAGTTAATGGTTTATTATACAACGCGAACTGACAGGATCTCTAACCATCTATATCTTTAGCAGTTTTGCCAATTCTTGCTTCAAGCTGGCAGGATCGCCATGCAATATTAAACGTACGTTAAATGAAAACGAATTGTGACTTAATTCATAAGTCGATAAATGATAAGGGATGATTGTTTGATTGCTCATTGTTGATTGATTCTTTATTAAAGAAATTCTTTCTTTTATACACAATTTCTTAACCTATACATACATAATTACATTAATACTTACATACTACAATGTACATAGTTTCATAATAAATAATGGTTAGTCAGCATAATGGGTAGTGACCTACATACCGTTAATGTGATTCATGCATAAGTTGGTTTATCGGTATATTGAATGATTTGGTCAATGCAAATGAACTCAAAGTATGATTCATACATATTGAATGGTTTGGTTAATGCGAATGAACTCAAGTGGTTATTTGAGTCAGTAAAAATGCATTGGCGTACAAGGCATACTCTATTATGCTACAGGGGCACGCCACAGGGGGTGTCCTATCTCCTCTGCTCTAGGTTGTGGTAGTCAACGACTTTCTTGTGGAGCTGGAAGCCAATGGTTGTCGGGTGGTTGCCTATGCAGATGATCTCGCTATCCTAGTCAGAGGCAAATTTCTGGGCACCCTGCGCGATGTTCTGCAGCGCTACCTGGATACTGTGGCTAGGTGGGCTTAATCATGTGGATTGGCGGTCAACCCGGGGAAAACGGAATTGGTTCTTTTTACAAGGAGATATAAGATGCCCGATTTTAGAACTCCCTCGATTGGAGGGTTACGGTTGGTACTTTCTGATAGGGTTAAATATTTGGGGATTGTTTTGGAAAAGAAACTGAGCTAAATTTAAGCCGCAAGTTTAAGTTAGCTAATCTCTGCAGAGTATTCCAAGCGATAGTTGCTGCGATTAAGGATGCGGTAGATGGATTGCTATCCAGGGCTACTACGGTTAGGGAATTTAGTATCTATTCTAATAGCCAAGCGGCTATCAAGGCCTTGGACTCAACTACAGTGCGATCGAGGGTGGTCTGGGAGTGCCTGAACTCACTTGCGATTGCATCGAATTATTTTACAATTAAAATTATCTGGGTCCCGGGCCATACTTAGGGATATCTCGGGTAACTGTCAAGCGGATATCTTAGCCCGCATCGGTATAACTGAACCGGATGAAGTTGGCTGTAGGGATTTCAGGATCCCGCTGGCCACCTGTGGATTGCTCTTCCATAGCTGGGCCTCGAGTCAGCTCAGCAAACGGGGCGGACACCACGTCTTGCAGGGTACCAAGATCTTTCTGTCCGAAAGTGGATGACAGGAGGTCTGCTGAAATAATTGGGTTCACAAAGGATCACCTATCAATGGTTATTGGGGTTTTGACAGGGCACCGTCCCATGGGCAACCATACGGACCGCTCAATGTACTGGAAACTCCATCCTGCTGCAGCTGTATGGAGGATGATGAAGTGGAATCACCAAATCACTTTATGCTTGATTGCCCAGCTTTTTCCAGAACTAGGCGAAAGTACTTCGGTCGCGACTCACTTGGATCCCCCGAGGATTTATCCAAAGTTGAGATCGATATCATTCGGAGCTTTATCGTTGCTACCCAACGATTCTCTAAGTAGCTAGATCGTGTCGTCCAAGTGAGCTATCCTTATCAGGGCAGCTACCACCTAACCTAACCTAACCTAACCTAACCTAGTATATAGCTCCTGACAGAGGCAAAATTTTAATATCAGGCTATGGATGATTGTTATTCGGTTCAAAACTTGTCTTTTATACCTCTTCCCACATTTTTTTGTCGGATCTTAACTGCCGACGACGGGGGTTATGTTTTAGTACTCAAATTTGTTTGTTAGTGCAAAATCCTATATAGTTGGCTTTGAGTGCAAACCTGCTAACCGACATAAAAAAGATTTTGCATTGCAAGTCTAAAAACTATATGAAGTTTTCATTGAAAGTATAGGAAGGGAAGTCATCATAAAGTTGATTAACTGCATCAAAGAGTAGTTTAGTCCAGGTCGGCGATGCCTATATAAATTATAGAAAATATATCCCACCTGTGGCATGGCTTCAAGAACTAACCATTTACGTATATGTATTTTGGGACACTGACTTAACTTTTTGTCAATACACCCTCAAAATCTCGCGATATTTGCAAAAAGGCATACATACGTTCAAAAATAGCGGCTATGAAAATAAAACTAAAAATGTTTCAATCAAAGCATGGCTCAATTATATGGTTGGCTCATCTCATCAGCTGATTTTTTATTTTTAACACTGGTTTATTAGCTTGTCCTGTATCTATGTATGTATGTAGCGGAATCGTTGAGCTTAATTTTCACCGGTTTCTGGAAGTCTGATTAATTTGACACTATGCATACGTATCAAGGACCGATGACAATGCATTAATGTGATGGTGTGGTGACATAAGGCCAACGGCCATAAGGTCAGTTGGCCTTATTACCACTTTTAATGGCCATAAGTTTGATTGAAAATTTGCACACGTATCAAGACTCGATGACAATGCATTACTGTGATGGTGTGGTTACATAAGGTAAATTGGTATTATTACCACTTTGAATGGCCATAAGTTTGATTGAAACTTTGCACACGTATCAAGGCTCGATGACAATGCATTAATGTGATAGTGTGGTGACATAAGGTCAACGGCCATAAGGTCAATTGGCCTTATTACCACTTTGAATGGGCATAAGTTTGATTGAAACTTTGCACACGTATCAAGGCTCGATGAAAATGCAATAATGTTATGGTGGGGTGACATAAGGTTAACGAACATAAGGTCAATTGAACTTATGACCCTCCCAAATGGCCATAGATTTGGAACCTTGCACATAATGCGAAAAACGCATTCCTTTATTAATGACAGAAGTGGATGCATGGCACATCTAGGAAGCAGCATACTGGGACCCTTTTTAACACGCTTTTATTAGCTTGGCCTGTATCTATCTATGTATCTATGTATCCATGTATGTATGTAACGGAATCTGTAGTGGAGCCGAGAGCCCCGGTAATGCAGAGCTCCGAACTCAGTTGCACCTTTTGAAGCATTTTAAGATAGGTACTTTTAGCTAGTGCAGGCTACCAGACCAAGGCACCATAAAGAAAAATCGGGCGCACAATGGCTATGTAAATACAGTAGGTCACCTTGTGGGGAGAATCCCCAGTAGGTCCCAATTGCCCTCTTGCAGGTGAACAGCTCTGCTGCTGCCTTCTTGGATTGCTCCACTATATGGTCACTCCATAATAGCTTCCTATCCAGAATGACTCCAAATACCTCACTTGGTCGCTAAATGCTACGAACGTACCCCCAATTCTTGGCGGTGTAAGATTTGGTACTTTGTACCTCCTCGTGAAGAGGACAAGCTCGGTTTTATCCGGGTTCAATTCCAAACCTGTGGCGGGTTGTACTCCTGGAGCACCTCCAAGATGTCAGCTGGGTCCGTCGGCATCACTGAAACCCAGGCTCTAGCTCTTGGTCGTAAGGGGATATCACGCGCCTCCACTACCTTAAGGCGCGCGCTCGATATCCACCCCTATCAGCGTGACGGCAGCCCTATAAAGGTTTACCGACCTGGCGTCGTCACAGGCAATTAGCTTATCATTGCCCTGGAACCACCCTGCATCGGTGTAAGATGGCGATGTACCAGGGTTGTCGTCCTTAACCTTAACGGCCACCATATCGAGCGCAGCCTCGATCGACTTCCACTGTTGTTTCGCGATCCTGCCATCTCCGCTGCTCTCGTCTATAATGCCAATGATGTGCCGACTCTTGGCAATTTCGGCGAAAGACCGCGTCCAGCCTCCCTGCGTCTTGGCCCTTTTCGGTGCCGTGGGGTTGGATTCATCCATGGGCCGCTGGCGTTTCGAGGTTTCATCACTCTCGACTAAAACTTTTAAAATTACTGGAGCTAAAAAATTAAAAATAAATAATAGTTTAAAAAAATTAAAAAAAACACGCTTTTATAGCTAACCGAACTAAAAAATAGAAAATAATTTTCAATTAAAAAGAGTTTATATAAAAGTAGTAGAAGGTCAAACAATAATTTATAGTTAATCACCTCAAAATAAAATTATAATAAAATTTAAGTTATTAACAGAATAATTCCAATTTTTTAAACTTTAATTAGGTCTTTTTGCATAAAACTGCAAACGGCCAAAAATTAGCACACAAAAGTTTACTAGGCAACTCTGTCTAGTGAGAGAGCGATCAGCTGACACGTTCTTACTGAAAAAATCAAAATTGTTTTGATTTCCGCGCTCCGGGCTACGTACGTACGGGCGTTGCACGTCGGTGAGTTTTCGTTTACATGGCACGCTCATAAGATAGGTCGTGTCAGTTGACACGTTTTTGGTACGTACGTTCGTGAGTAACTGCCGCATAAAGCGGCAATTACCCACCGACGTGTGCCGTACGTACAGACGTTTGTCGTACGAAACACGTTTGACCGAACCCTCAAACCCGTAGGAATCAATGTGTGCGTCTGTGTACATGTACATAACATATTTGTGTGTGTATTGTTTACAGCAAGGCACTGTTGCTTATGCAAACATCAACTTTTGGAAATACAATTTTTCATGGTGCTAATGGCAGAAACATATACTGAATAAGAATTTCTAGTTCAATTATTTGTAACCTCCAATTTCATATAATAATTTAAGGATATTTCAACAAAATTTTAAACAATCTGTTTAGGCCAGCAGGCTAACCCCAAAGGAAAATTAAGGGCCGGCCACCCTAATGCAATTTAATACAAAACCGCTTATTTGTTACGGCCGTTAGCACTTATACTAAAAGAAAAAGTGACGTTTCGTTAAGTTACCCCGCCAAAGGCCTGTTGGCTTTGGGGGTAAACGGAATGCGTGGAAAGGAAACTCTTTCACTTGGATTAAAACCGCAGCAGTTTACGCACGCTCGAACGTCTTGAAGCCGCAAGTTTAAGCCACATCAAACGTCACACCGCCAGAAAGTAGAGTTCCTGAATATATTAAAGGTAACATTGTAGCAATTGCATGCTTGCTCCTTTAAACTCTCTCTCTGTTAATTTTCACTGCATATTTTATGAAATAAAGTCTATTGCAATTTTAATATTAATCACTGCCTTTCCTTCCTAACCTCCATCGAGAGAAACTAGTCTGGAATCCGCCAGCTCAAGTTTTCATGGTCCTTCGAGCCAGTAAAGCAATCAGAGATACAGTCCACTAACAAAAGAAATAAAATTTTTCTAATCCATTACTAATCAGCACAATATAAGCGTTGACTACAAAGCCATTCCGGACACCAACAACGGAATTTGTTCATCGTCAATACACTATTAAAAGCGTTTGGTTACAAGGTATGTGATTGAATTAAAAGTGAAACAAAGCAAAGAGTGGTTAAATTTTTTATATAAATCACATGCGGTGATAAAAAATTGCTAAAAAAGTGACACAATAAAAAAGTGGTAAAATTTTTTTTCATATAAATCACATGCGGTGATTAAAAATTACTGAATAAACAGTGCTATTAACAAAGCCTTTTGTCTATCCGATACTCTCCCCCATCCGTGGTAAGAGGTATTGGACACAGCCTAAGGCTAGCAGTCAGTGGCCTAAAATCTTAGTAATTTCCTTAAAACGTTCCACTGCACTGCACTTTCGGTTCTTGCAACCATCGCGTTTATAAATCATTAAACAAATTTTGAGCTTATTCGTGACAAAAGGTACTTGTCCAACTTCTATGACACCAATTTGGTCGTTCTTAGAATATTGAAAAACTCGCTAACACAGTGCTTTATGCTCGTTAAAAATTTAAACGCGCAAACACAAACGTTCATATTGCAATATACCATTTATTGGCTCTAGCTACACGCGTTAATTGTAGCAAGCACATTTATATTCGATTTTTTGTTCACTGTATTTTTTATATCACATATTTATTATATTATATCACACACGTATATAATTATTTTTCATAAAATCTGGTATTCAGTGGCGAAGAGCTGAAAATAACACTTTATTGCATATATATACATATATATTTGGTTATAATAAATTTTAAAAGATCATAAAGAGGTGATTCCAAAATTTTTCTTTTGAGTGAAAATTTGTTTTTGAGTGGTGGTGTTAGGTTATTGAAACCCTTTCCTTTGCTTCTGAGCATCAAATTCGAATTTGCTAATTAGGCCCTGCATAATATTTCTTCTCTGTTAAATATCAAACGATATGGAGAAATTCATTAAAGCAGCTGATGAGGTGGCACAGTTTGAGGCTGAATTCAACGACAGACCTCAAACTGAACACACAAAATATACTCTAGCCATTCACCAAGAAGAGTTAAAGAATAATTGGAGAAAGTCAAAGTTAGCTTATGAGGATCTCTTGTACTCTGAAACGGCAGAGAAAAAGGTGTTAGCGCAGGCCAAGCCGAAATACCAGGCGACGTATGCCGCATATGTACGCGGCAGTTCAACCATGGCTGAATTAATAGCAAAGCTAACTAAACGCGATAAGGAGGGAGAAGGGACACCTGATCCAGAACACAGCATGCGCCTACCTCCGTGCGATACGGATGTATTCAAAGGTGACTACCTCTCCTGGCCAACGTTCCGTGACATCTTCACGGCAATATACATACGAAATAAGCGCCTCACCCCAGTTGAGAAGTTATTTCACCTCAACCAAAAAACGCGGGGTGAGGCAAGGGATATAGTTAAAAAATGTCCCATCAAAAACGATGGGTTTGACACAGCGTGGTAGAATTTAGGGGAAAGATATGATAATAAACGAATTCTCGTCAATACCCAATTGAAAATATTATTCAACCTTGAAAGCGTAGAAAGTGAGTGTGGCACCGCGATTAAAACACTTCAGCGGGAAATAAATAACTACATCTCAGCTCTAAAAGCTCATCAAATTGAGATAGGCAATTGGGATGCGATATTCAAATATCTATGCTCCACCAAACTACCCGAAAGCACGCTAGCTTTATGGGAACAGACCATAGAGAATAAAACTGAAATATCAAAATGGGAAGATATGGATAAATTTTTATCGAATAGGTTCCAGACCTTGGAAACAGTCTCAGGATTAACAGGTAGCAAAAATCCCAAAGCTCCCAAACAACCACCACCCAAACATAATAATGATTCGTCTCAAAAGAATGTAGGCGCCTACCAAGCAAGTGTAGCTAGAAACACTTGAAGATGCTGTAAGAAAAACAGCCACAAGCTGTCACAATGCCAAAGATTCCAACGGATCTCTGTCGTAGACAGAGTGGCGTTTATAAAAGACAGTAGGGGGTGTCTGAATTGCCTCTCAGCGAAACACACAGTTTCCAAATGTACGTGCTCCTTTAATTGTAGCATTTGCCATCTAAAGCATCATACACTCCTGCATATTCAACAAAATGCTGGCACGAGTGCAAGACTAACCACAACCCAACAAACACAGTTAGATCAAAGACCATCTACTTCGGCACAGGCTCAGGCCCAACGTCAGTTTGCCACGGCAAATAATCAACCAACCAACTTCAATTCCTGTTTCGCGAATACAAGCAAGGGGGTTCTATTAGGTACTGCGCAAGTCAATATCTTTTATAACAACGAAAACTTTTCGGCCCGCGCCCTAATAGACTCCGGACCAGAGTGCTCGTTCATTTCGGAGCGACTTAAAAGAAGAATAAATCTACCCAGTCGGAAGCTAAGTGCACAAGTGTCAGGGATAAACAACACCGTGTCAGCCCAAGTGAAAGAGGCATGCTTCATTCAGTTGCGGTCATCAATAAACCCGAATGTACGCATACACACCACAGCATTGGTTTTATCCCAGCTCACTGGCAATCTGCCAACCTGTCAAATTGACCCCATGACACACCAAGTTTTCCCGGACTTGGTGCTAGAAGATCGGAGGTTCTTTGTGAATGAACAAGTAGATCTTATTCTGGGTGGGGATATTTACGCGCAGATAATGCTCGGCGGTATACGGAAAAATGTTTTAGGCACCCTCCTTGCGCAGGAAACAGTATTTGGCTGGATATTAACTGGCCAAACGGAAACGGCCAGCCCAGCTGGCAGGTGTGTGTCATTTTTTAATGAGGTATCACTGGATAAACAAATAGCGTCCTTTTGGGAGCTGGAAGATATTCCCAAAAACCATATTTATACCAAAGACGAAAATTACTGCGAGGAGTTGTATCAAAAAACCACCAAAAGAAATGAGGATGGCAAATATATCGTGTCGTTGCCTTTTAAGCAGGATTTTAAAAAGGGTATCTCATTAGGACCGTCGCTAAAGAGCGCGTGCTCACAATTTTTCAGAAATGAAACCCGGTTAGCGAAAAATCCCGAATTGCAAACGGGAATATAACTGAGTCGTATCAGAATATGAAACGTTAGCTCATATGGCACGAGTAGAAGAGCATGTTCCGGCAGATACATGCGATACCTATTTTTTACCCCATCACGCAATAATTAAGGAAGAAAACACCACCACTAAAGTGAGAGTTGTTTTTAACGCCTCCTGTCCCACTGCTAATGGAATAAGTTTAAATGGTGTCCTTCATTCAGGCCCAGTCCTTCAGAGTGATTTAACAATTCTCATACTCCGTTGGAGATTGTTCCGATACGTATTCAACAGTGACATCGAAAAGATGTACCGGCAGATATTGCTAGAGCCCAGGGACACCAGGTATCAACGCATCGTCTTCAGGTCATCCACCAGCGAACCCATCGGCATATACGAATTGAAGACGGTGACCTTCGGAGTAAACTGCGCGCCCTACCTGGCCATAAGGACCCTTCTTCAACTAGCAGAGGACGTAGAGGTAACCTATCCCATCGCATCGGACATCCTACGACAGTTTATGTGTGTCGACGACGTTTTAGCGGGCGGACACACCATCGCCACGGCCACCAAGGTATGGGACGAAATCCAAGCGGCATTACAATCAGCCAGCTTCTCCCTCAGGAAGTGGACTTCAAATTGCGATCAACTACTGGACGGTATTCCAAGAGCGCACTTATTAAATGAAAACTTTTTAAACTTTGAGGATGCTAGCATGGTTAAAGCCTTAGGGATCAGGTGGAATGCCCACTCTGACTATTTCTATTTTTCTACGAAGCCCATAGATAACCAAGTCGTGTTCACCAAGAGAACAATATTGTCTGCTATAGCAAAATTATTTGATCCACTAGGTTGGCTAGGGCTATTTATTATTACCTCGAAAATCATAATGCAAGGTATTTGGCTGGACGGTACGGGCTGGGACGAAGCCGTATCCCCCGCGATATTAGATAGATGGCATGATTTTTTGGAAAGCTACCGACATATTGAAAGCATTCGTATACCCCGTTGGGTACAGTTTTCCCCGGTAGCGAGCAGCTAACTACATGGCTTTTGCGACGCTTCCGAGAAAGCATAAGCAGCCGCAATATACCTGAGGGTGCAAATCGATAATCATGTGTTCGTAAATCTGCTCTTCGCAAAAACCCGAGTAGCCCCGGTCAAGACTATATCTCTACTCCGCCTTGAACTATGTGGAGCGGTTCTACTACCGGAAATAATAGAGTCAGTCGCAAAAAACCTCAATTTTAACATTTCGACAACCTATCTATGGACGGATTCGACAATCGTCCTGGCATGGGTTCGCAAACCCCCATGCTCGTGGTCCACTTTCGTTGCCCATAGGGTGACAAAAATAATTGACAAGGTAGGGAAAGAAAACTGGCTTCATGTCGACTCGGCATCAAACCCGGCAGATCTCGCAAGTAGAGGTATACCCGCTGAAGATCTTATCAACAAAGCCCTGTGGTGGGAGGGCCCTTCTTGGCTTCATGAAGATAGCTCAAAAATTGGCTTACTGAAATTGGCCTACCCAAGAAACAGAATATACCACCACGTCAGAATAAAAGCGGGTCCAGGTACACTCAGCAATAGTAAATACAGACTCTGATATTCTCACAAGATTTTCTGACCTCTCTAGAGCTTTGAAAGTACTATCCTACGTCTGGAGATTCCTTCAAAGAACTAACCCAAAAACAAAAGCCTCAGTTCAGGCGAATTCTTGCCCAATTTCGTCGAGCGAAATAAAAGCAACGACCCAACGTCTGATTGTTATCTACCAAAAGAGGCATTATGGGGAGGAGTATTCAGCTTTCATTTCTAAAAAACTTATAGGAGCAAAGAGCGAGGTACTACCACTGAACCCATTCCTAGATGAAAGGGGTTTATGAGGGCAGGCGGCCGCCTCGAAGCTTCCGAAGATATCCCGTACAACGAGCGACATCCAGTCATTTTGTTGTATAATTGCCAGTTGTCGTGTCTTATTGTAAAGTTTACCCATATGATCTCACTCCATGGGGAAAACCAACTTATGCTACGCCTCATCCGTACGCAGTATTGGATACCATGGGTTAAGAACATGATAAAATCGACAATCCACAATTGCAAGGAATGCACGATTTACCGAAAACGTGTTCAAACGCAGCTAATGGGAATTTTACCCAAGGAGAGAACTACGTACTCACGGGCATTCACAAACACAGGAGTGGATTTTGCGGGACCCTTTGATATAAAGAACTTTCGAGGGCGAGGTTGTAGAGTGTCGAAGGGGTACATGTGCTTGTTCGTTTGCTTTGCAACAAAAGCAATTCACTTGGAACCCACCTCCGACCTCAGCACCCAGTCATTTTTAGCAGCATTTGCGAGGTTCGTCTCGCGAAGAGGCTGCCCTAGTAAGATGTTTTCCGACAATGGCACGAATTTTGTCAAGGCTTCTAGAGCACTTAAAGCGGAAATGAGGGAATTCCTACAAAATGCCCGCTATAACACCCTATCCAAGTATTCCCATCAATCCTTATCGTGGCACTTCATTCCCGCATCAGCTCCTCACATGGGGGGACTGTGGGAGGCTGGAGTGAAAAGTTTTAAAAGCCACTTCACAAAAATCGCTTCAAGTTGCAACTCCCGACCATTGAGCCCTGCGTCAAACAATGCATCAGACCTGGAGCCACTAACCCCAGGTCACTTTCTGGTAGGAGGACATCTCTTATCTCCAGAACCTGACGCCAGCGAAAACTCTGCCTCAATCATAAATCGATGGCAAAAGTTAAAATCCCTACATCACTCCTTCTGCAAGAGAGAGGGTGGTCAAATTACACCCAGGACCTGACGATCGCGTCAGAGTGGTCGATATCATGACGATAAAAGGCCAGATTACCCGACCCTTGGTAAAACTCATCATCTTGCCCTACAATCGCGATGAGGCAGAAGAATCGGCGGCACCCAATTAAAAATCCTTTCTATTGTCTTCCACTTCACGAAAGACCAAACTAATGAGTCTACGTCGTGAGCCGCCCAACTTATAAATCTAGTGGAATTTCAACCAGTGAACTGACAACCTTATCGAAAACAGACGGAGTAAAAACACTTTTCGATAGCATCAAGTTGCCTTGAATGCATGTTCAAATATTAAAAAAGAAAAAAAAAAAAACACTGCTAACATACATACTTTCCGATTATGTACATCTAAGAAATGTAAAGTGTGCGCAACGTAAGGTATGTGCCACAATATTTGTACATCTAATGCGTACTAAAGTATGTGAACCACAAACATTCACACAAGTCTTTACAGATCTGGCAGACGAGTTACCTGATCCATGAGTGGATGTGCCTAATTTGTGGGCGTATGTCTGTGAATTTATTGGTCCTACTACCACCCTCCAGTGAGGGTGAGGGAGACTTGTAACTCCCAACCGCTATAACAAACCCCGTAACCCAGCTCTCGTTCACCCCGAACGAGGCCAACACCCCGGCAACCCTGCTCTCGTTCCCCTGAACGAGCCCAACATACCCTAACGCAGATAAACTATCTGCCCCAGAATACAATTTAAGCAACAATTGCATTGCATATCTAACAAGCATATTGTCTCTATAGAATCTGGCCAAGTGATTTAAATCGTTCAATTAATGTTTCATTGAAACTAACATGGCGTGGACCGTATTGGCATATTCGGCTACAATTAAAAAATGAAGTTCCTGTGCGACTTAAACTGTAATTTCAGGATTAGTTCCTTCAGCGCCTATACAACCTTGAAACACGATTCTAGTTTCATACCGGCCCCCTTGCCCGGGGCCCCCTTGCCGCGGGATCCGCAAACAAAAAAAAGAAAAAAATTACAATCACCAATTGCCTTACTACTTCGAAGGCTAAGTTTAGATTCAAATTGGAAAAAAGATTTAAAACTGGTCAATTGAAATAATAGCCTTCCAATTATTTAAGTAGTTTGTTATAAAACGAGAAAGCCTTAAATCATCTTCATGGTGTCCAAACATAAGACAATCTATTGCTTTCCTCTATATCTCAAAATGGCACTACTATATGTCCTACTTATTGAGCTATTATTTAAAATGGACTTTGCGAATGAACACATTGCGTATTGACCAAATAGAGTAAATTGTGGATATTTTGGTCGATGACAGAACGAAAACAGATACTAGAGTTTAAGTTATTTGAATTTAAATACATCAAAGTACATAGGTCTATCGGCGACTTCGTTGGAGCTTCATAATTCCGAAAAATTATGTCTAGTTCCAGATTTGTACTCAATTTTCTTGCTATCATGAAAGCTAAAAACCTGCCCAGAGAGCCAACCTGTATAATTGAACCATGGCAATGAGCAAAAAAGGTATTGGAAATTTAAAAGAAATGTTATAAATTGGATAAAAAGTGCATTTAAGTGTCCATCAAATGTGGTGCATCATAAACATCCGCAAAACATAAAAATTTATAACAAAAAGGAAAGAAAAATCCATTTTTCGATTGCTTGATAGCACGAGAAAACCAAGTCCAAGCAAGAATGGAAGAGACCAAAGAATTGGTATAGTACGCCGCTGGAAAATGTATACATAATGCCATACAAAGTTCATAAATTCTCCAATATAAAATGGAAGCAATATCCCAGATTTCCCTCATATTGAGTCTATTCCTCAGTTATGCATATTTTTTTGTTTTGAATGTACGAGCAGTTTCACCAGCAGACAACTTTAACGAGAATGCATATAAGACGACACTGAGCAGCGCTATAGCCGCGCCAGCATTAATTGCTAATAATCCATCATTAGCCAGCATAGAGACTGTACGCGAATCAAATGAAGCACCGGCAAAGAAAACGCAAACGCTACAAAAAACCAGCTAAAATGCGGAACTCAAAATTTCCCCAAACAAAATCAAGGACAAACTACTAGCATTTTCACATACACAACAACAGCAACAGCTGCCACCACAATCAGCATCATGCATATCCACATTTACAACGCAGGATGAGCCACAACGACACACAACACAAAAAAAAATATGAACATGAAATCAATGTGCTGGGCAATAAAATACAAATACCAGCGTTTGTAACGGACGGCATTGGTAGCGGTGTACTACAAACAGCAACGGCAACAGATGCAAGTGCTGCGGGAGCAGCCGCAGTGGCAACAAATTTAGACCACATTTTCGGACGTAATGATGGTGTGGGTGGTGGCGATGGCAGTGATAATGATGGTGTGGCAGGTGGCGCCACTGATGATATTAATGTTTTTAAGCTCTTTTGTGAGAACACAACACTTGCAAATGTCAATGCTGAGCTACTCTCAAAAATGTATTTTAATTATGGTTATATAATTTTGCAACATTGCTATGCTAATGCCGATGCATTCACGTTACAGCTACAACAATATGAAAGCGTGCATCACTTCAAGTGGGCCTATAGCGATTTGCGCGATAATCAATTGGAGCAGTTTTTCACGAATCACAAAACAAATTTTGAATATTTGGAAACATTAGATCTCACAGCAAATAAATTGGAATGTACACGCTGGGCACTGCCGCAAACAGTGCGACGTTTGAGAGTATTGAAACTGATAAGCAATACCATAACACACAATGGACTCAACTAACACGGACGCTCTTCCGTAATACACCAAATTTGCATGAACTTCTGTTGGCCGGCAATGCCTTGCAACGTTTGAATGTGCGCAACAACAAGATAGTCTATATACCAGAGAGTGTTAGGTATTTACCAAATCTACGTTATATACATATACGTTAAAATGATTATATATGCGATTGTCGTATGTACTGGTTGGGTGAATGGTTGAGCAATAGCAGCTCTAACTTACGTCGTTTGCGTTCGCATCAACGTGGTTTTCTCTATGAAGATTATGTTAGCAGATGCTACATCATCGATAGATAGAGCTGATAATATTGATAAATTAATTGATACGTTTGAATTGCCATCATGGAAATCCTGGCGATATGGTGAATGTTTTGCGTCGTTTATGCGTGTGAATTCACGATTATTGCAATACAAACGTTAGGCCTCATGCGCAATCACCTCGCGCACTACACGTCACGCACTACATGCCGCACGACATATCGAGCACAACACGCCACATCTATCGCGTATTACATATCTCGATCAATCATTCATTTGGTCGAGATTTAAAATACTTAATTCCACAAATCTCAACATTATCGACAACACACGTCGAAAATAATGTTGAATGGTGGAAATGCAACTGCAGCAGCTATACCATTTCAGCTAAGTTGCGATCCGTTCCGTTCCATGAGGTGGCAGTTTCTTGTGGCAAGACTAAAATACACCACAAATTATGTAGCACCAGATTCAGCGACATCGACCGACAAAGTCGACTCATTTAAAACAAAATAAAATACTAAAGCATCAGTTCCACCGAATGCACGGGCGCTAAAACCAGTTTAGCCCTTTTTCCCTTATTGTTTTTTCACTATTTTGGCTGTTTTGAATGTCAATATTTTCATTCTGTTGAAAATATTTTTCAAAATAAAAGAAAAAGGCGCGCTCTGGTTTGTTATCATGGGGTTCCTTTTATCAAAAAAAAAACAAAAAAAAGGAAACCATGAAAAAGAACATAAACAAAACATGTCAACCCTTTATTTTTGGGGGAACAGTGGTCTCGCTTTCATTATAGAGATTGGTTTTGTGTTCTGAAGTTCCGATAGGGATTCGTCAGTATTTTTAGCTTGGAATGCAAGCAAGAATAAAGTAATGCCATATGCTTTAGAGACTACAAACAAGACAAAATTAGAGTTTTTCGATAAGATGATGCAAGTTCATATCTTGTCAGAACTCAAACGTGAATGTCCTCAAACACTTTCGCGACATGACCATTAGGTATCGTGACGCTGCCAAATTGGCAGCACCGCACAGCTGTCTCACTCCAATGATTGGAAGAGGTAGCAGCTGACAGCTCTACAAATTACCACACTCGATAGTGTAGTAAATCAACAAACACACCACAATTTGTGCTTCTCACACAACATGGCCCAAATCAACACAAACGGCTGAATTCTGTAATTCAGTCTCATCTCAAGTCTCTAAATTTGAGATTTTCCTTTAGAGACAATTTTTGTGACTTGAGATGATTTCGGTATTCAGTAAACGAAAGTCACAAAAACAATTCACCATATCAACGAAATTCACCAAAATGACAATTTACTCATACATTGAACAAATAATATAGCATTGCATTTTGTCAACATAGCGTTGGGTGGTATTCTGGCTGAGCTTGCTAAGACGCCGTTCACAATTTTTATAGAAAATCCCAAAAGTGTGTAGGTTCGAATCTCAGCGGCGCCACAATAGAGTTCGATGTTTTTTTTTAAGTATTTTATTTTTTTTTTTAATTTCTTCTATGCTTATTTTAATTTGAGGAATAAAACAATATATTTAAAGCGTTTTTCGCAAATAATTTTTGTACTTTTTCTGAAATTTTCACGTTTGTGATCTGCCACTGCCCAGCTCACAAATTAGTGATTGCTTTTGTGAGGCTAGAGACGCGAGACAGCTAACAGAATGGCAAATTGTCTCAAAAGTGATTTTCACCCCAAATA
Source organism: Eurosta solidaginis (assembly GCF_040869045.1). Classification (NCBI taxonomy): domain Eukaryota; kingdom Metazoa; phylum Arthropoda; class Insecta; order Diptera; family Tephritidae; genus Eurosta; species Eurosta solidaginis. The sequence goes on along the minus strand of NC_090321.1, from coordinate 106,638,592 downwards.
GTCTCTAATAGTGACTAGAGATGGCTTACTGAATTCAGCTGAAAGAGTGTTCCCAGACAGCGAATAAAGGCCCCTTTACATCTGTCGCACATTTTATCTGCACGACGCCGCTTAAGGGACAATCTCATTCACCAGCTATCACCCTGCAAACACGCTCTCGTCATTCCACGTCAGTTGACTAGTCATTTTAAGGTCATATGTTATATTCATAGTCACATGTGCATGGGCGTGGGTAAGTTTTGTGACCAAATCTTTTGTAGGGAATGTCCACACAATAATCCAGCAAAGTTTTACACCTTGTTGGTGGGAGCCCAGGGTGGTTTATAGTAAACATCACCACAATTTATAGCAAGTTACTGCAATTTAAAATACATTAGGGGACACAAAGATAACCCCAAATCTTGAACTTTGTTTCTAAATTTTGTATACATAATTTTGTATACCTAAAACTGTATACCTGTTTCGAAATTTATATACCTAAATTCTAAATTTGTATACCGGGATCCGGAAAATTTTATAGGTCACAATTTTGAGGTAATCTCGTCACTCAGCCACGACCAGATATTTTTTTGAAAAATAATCAATACATATATAATATGACTTAATGAGTCTAATTGCAGGCATCATGACTCGCTACGGCCAATTGCTCAAGGCAAATTAAAAAAAGGCCAACTACTTCAAGGTCCCATGCCATTTGTGTTCGGCTAGGCATCCGATCCGTCTATGCCCAGTTTACCGTTCAAAGACGCCTGAGGAACGGATGCGTGAAGCTCTTCTGGGCAATTATTGTGGCAATTGCCTCTCCATGGCGCATCGAACGGCTGGTTGCACAAGCAAAGGGGAGATGTCGGCGATGTGGCGAGAAACACCACACCACCCTTCACGTGGATGAGCATACCAAAGCTCACGTGAGCCGTACAAGCTGTGGAGCGTACAGGTAGAGGAGGAAGAACGCGAGAACCTCGAAGGGGCGTTATCACTATAAGCCGCCGGTATTGAGGCGGAGGAGATGGAACGAGAAACCACGGAGAGGGACATCTATTCTCAACCGGCCAGCATAGTCCAAGAGAGATCGGAACCACTGCCCTTCCGACTCTCCTATAGATCGGAACCACTGCCCTTCCGACTACCAGGGGGATCGGAACCACGGCTCTTCCGCCCCTGCTACAACATGAGCGCCAACAGTCGAACAGAACCCCTCACCGTCGTCGCCGACAACGACAACGCCCCAGCTGGCCAACAACAACACAAATCGCCGTCACGAAGCCATCACGACTAGCCTGCCTCGCTCTACGTCGACCGCCGCCGATTCTCGAGGAGTCATTGCTACTCGCCAGCTAAGGACGCCGCTAACGTTCCGCAGTGGACGTACAGGGCTGGACCCGGTCGCTGGTCCGGTACTGCGGCCCATGATCTCGCTTTCGCCGACCCCTATCGTCAAAATAGAAGCTGGAGGACGACTACATCTTGTGCGAGCATTGATCGATGTTTGTTCGCCGTCAACCGTCATATCGGCCGACTTGGTCCGAGATCTGCGGCTGGACGAAACTCGAGTGGGTGGCCAGACAGGCTGTTTGGTGTGTCTGCGGGGGAAGCACGGCGATAACAAACGCATTGCGACCCATGCCGTCGTCACACCACATTTCCACCGAGTGGCGCCTAGTCACAGCCTGGATCCAGCCATCGCGGCTATGTATACACACATCTGTCTCGCCGATCCAAAATTCTACGTCGCGTCGCCAGTACGCCTAGTTCTCGGGGCAGATTTATATGCCGACATTATGCTGAATCAAGTTCTGCCAGCGTCATTCGGCCCGCTCTTGGCGCAAAGCACGATATTCGGCTTCGTGCTCTCTGGAATATCCAGAGCCTAAAGGGTCGCAGATAAATATCAAAAGAATGAATTTTGAATTTGCCTTTAAATTATGAATTTTGTAATAAAGAATATGTTATACTTTGAACTCATCGTGTCCATCCACAAATTTCTCATCTTTCTCCCTCTAGATGTTATCTACTCTAGCAGCAGGGCAAGGCGAGGTTGCGTACCGCAAGTGGGCCGGCATGTTTAGGCCAGCAGGCTAACCCCAAAGGAAAATTAAGGGCCGGCCACCCTAATGCAATTTAATACAAAACCGCTTATTTGTTACGGCCGTTAGCACTTATACTAAAAGAAAAAGTGACGTTTCGTTAAGTTACCCCGCCAAAGGCCTGTTAGCTTTGGGGGTAAACGGAATGCGTGGAAAGGAAACTCTTTCACTTGGATTAAAACCGCAGCAGTTTACGCACGCTCAAACGTCTTGAAGCCGCAAGTTTAAGCCACATTAAACGTCACACCGCCAGAAAGTAGAGTTCCTGAATATATTAAAGGTAACATTGTAGCAATTGCATGCTTGCTCCTTTAAACTCTCTCTCTGTTAATTTCCACTGCATATTTTATGAAATAAAGTCTATTGCAATTTTAATATTAATCACTGCCTTTCCTTCCTAACATCCATCGAGAGAAACTAGTCTGGAATCCGCCAGCTCAAGCTTTCACAATCATTAGGCCTTTTTGTTTAATAACTGCAATTGGTCCAAACATAGCACACAAAATATTTAATAGGCAACTCTGTGTTGTGACAGAGCGATCAGCTGACACGGTCTTACGGAAAAAATGAAAATTGTTTTGATTTCTACGTTCCGGGCTACGTACGTACGTATTGCGTTGAACTTCGGTAAGTTTTCGTTTACATTGCACACTCATAAGTTGGGTCGTATCAGCTGACACGTTTTTTCTACGTACGTTCGTGGTTAACTGCCGCCTAAGCCAGCATTGCATTGCATTGGCATACAAACATATCAGTAGGAATGACCGCCTGCACTAATCAATCATCATACAATGTTGCTGTGGTTGACAAAACACTTCGCTTAAATACTTTTTCTTTACAACTACGGTTGCGTAACCGAAGCAAAATCGTAAGCTCAACGAATCTGAGCAGGTTGTCTCTAAAAATAATAGAATTTATCGCATCCGCTCTAGAAGAAATGGAACTGGCGAAAGTAAAGTCTGATGGCGTGCAGCCAAATGAGCTACTTGCTGGAATTCAAACACCGCAGTTCATAATTTCGTTGACAGTGCTCAAACGAATCTTCGGATTTACTAAAATGTTGGGTCTCAATTTACAGAAAGAAGACTGTGACTTGAGTGATTGCATTGAATATGCTAATGATGGCTATGACGTAATAAAGGACACGCGTACCAAAGCAGAAGAAACATTCCGAGAAATTTTCGAATCAGCGACACGCATTGCTTATTGGCACAATACTGACTGTTCCTCGATGAGCAGGACGTCAGAAAAATCGAGACAGTTATGGTGGAGATGCTGAAGAGTACTATAGGAGATCAATCTACAACCCATTCTTGGACAAGTATTCTGAGGAGCTGGAATCGAGATTTTTAAAGCAGCGAAATCTGCTTTCCAAAATATAAAATATTATTCCTGCAATATGTGCAGAGATCGATGAAGCTGAAATAGACAGGACCATCTTTGCTTTCAAGGAAGTATGACTGAGTGAATTTACTGAAATTACTGAAGAAATAAAATCTGATTATAAAATGTGGAGACGGTAAGAAGTATTTCTAGAATCTATGCAACTTCCATTTGGTAGTTCAAAATTATATAATTTGCCTGTTGAAATAACTTTTTTGGTGTAAAACTGCCCAGTTTTTGTACGTACTTATGTTGAAAATAAAAAAATGGATGATATTACTATAAAAAAACGTCTACCTAATATTTTGATTTACACCCGAAAAGTACGTAGTTTTACGCAAGAAGTGTGCAAAAGTATACATACATGCTTTGTAATTTCACACAACAATGTGTAAATTTCGGTCACTTACACTGGTTTACAGCCAAAATGCACCAGATACGCCGTTATGAAATTCCTATGTAAAATCACCCCCTGATTTCGAAAATCAAGGTTATTTTTAATTCTATGGTAACGTTTTTGAGATATTTACGAATAATCATATATATCTGAAGTCCGAATTGAGCAATTCCAAATGATTTGAAGCTTTTAAAATGTAATACATTTTTCTATAAACTGTGCATACAACACTTTTGGCTAAGCCCTGCAGATTCAAAGATAACGAACAATCATTACAGATTTTTTCCATTTTTTTTTTGTAAAAATATAAACAAATTTGTACTTTGCGAGGAAGGATCTGGAAACTTTTTATTTTTTTGTAAATTTGTTTTTTCTCCCTAAGCTCTGTTTTATTGCAAAAGAAATAAGCTTTCATTCAACAAAATCGATGGACTAATACAAAAATGATAAGCATTCATTTAAATAAAAATAAATAAATGTAAGGCGCGATAACCTCCGAAGAGATCTAAGGCTGAGCTTCTCTTCCAATTTGCGTCGTGCTTCTCTTGATTTTCCCTACAAATTGGCCGGACGGGACCTACATGTTTTAAGCCGACTCCGAACGGCATCTGCAAGGTAGATGAGTTTTCACTGAGAGCTTTTCATGGCAGAAATACACCCGAAGCGCTTGCCAAACACTGCCGAGGGGCGACCCCGCTTAGAAAAATTTTCTTCTGATTGAAAAACCTTATTTCTAAAATTTTGATGTTGCTTTGCCCGGGGTGTGAACCCAGGGCATACGGTGTGGTAGGCAGAGCACGCTACCATCACACCACGGTGGCCGCCAATTCATGTAAATATTCCCATTTAATACTTAAGTACCCTACTGGTACATATGTGTTAGTATTCGTATATCAGTTAGTTAATTTTTACAGTTTTTTTTGTTTTCTCTCTTAGCTCTGTCTTATTACAAAAAATAAGCTTTAATTCAACAAAATCGATGGACTAATACAAAAGTTATAAGCATTCAAGTAAATATATCCATTTAATACTTAAGTACCCTACTGTTGTTAGATATGTGTTAGTATTCGTATATCAGTTAGTTAGCGAATATTAACTTACATTCGGTTCAACTCCGTTGTATGCACAGTTTATAGCAAATTTTATTACCTTTTAAAAGCTTCAAACCGTTTTGGAATTGCTAAATTCGTTCTTGAGATATATATGATTAAGTGGACCCATTTTGTTTTTGTTTTTTTTTTTTTTGGAAAAAACCGTTATTCGTAAATATCTCAAAAACGTTACAATAGAATTAAAAATAACCTTGATTTTCGAAATCAGGCGGTGATTTTACATAGGAATTTCATAATGGCGTCTCTGGTGCAGAAAAAAAAATTGGACTTTGTGATCCATTGTTATTATCGTATTTTGGTTCAGGTAACTGTAAATTTTCATTTTCTTTGAAATCGTCGCGTTTGTCGCCTCGTGGTGGAAAAAAGTGAGTAAGCTTTATAATAATATAAGCTATAAAATACATGTTAGTATAAATCAGTGAGAAGCTTTAAAATATATGTAAATATAATAAGTGAATAAGCTTTACAAATATATTGGAAATGTTTGTGTGTAAAACTGGGCAAAGTAGTTCTACAAATCAAGGAGTTATCATTTGCATTTTTATGCGCATAGGGAACTGAGTTCCAATTTGTTTGAATGTTTGTTTCCAAAATGCAATAAAAAAAAAGCTGCAATGTCTATGCAGTCCATTTTTCAAAAAATCATTCTGCTAAAGAAGGTGTCACCACTCTGTACCACAAATTCAATCTCCCGTTGGCTTCTTCCGACTTTTTCGCTACAAGCATACATGAAGTATATTCACATATTTTAAAACATTTAGTGTTTAAAATCACACTCTTAGGGTGTAAATATAAGCAACTGGTCATAGCTATAAAATAATTAAATCAATACACTTATAAATCAAGATTGATTCATTTTACAAATATGATTGGGTGATTTCAAATATATAAGCCAAGTTTGAAGGTGATTTCAATTTTTCCATTCAAAAATTCCGTTAGTGATTGCATATCTGTAAAAAAAGCATTCAGCGTGATTGTGAATGCATCTAGAGCACTCCCACTCACGAGTGATTGCAAAATTTGTTGACTACAATCACTTTTTCATCCACTTCCATTGAAATATCCACTTTCAGGGTTGATACTTTCGTACTTTTGATGGCTAACATACCTGTGATTGGTTTGAAGGTGTGAAAAAGTTATAAATAACCGGGCTGCCATAATTCATTTAAAAAATTTTTTTTTGATTCTAAAAAGTTTTATTCGGGGAATTTTGCCTCAAATCAATGAAATAAAATTTTTTATGATTCAGTTCTGATTGAAATAAATAAGAAACACGAATAAATGAGTTAATACATTCATAAAACATAAATATTATTTCCAAAAAAATAATTTCCAATCATAAATCCAAAATGTGGTTCTCGCATTCAATAGCGACGGTAACTCTGATTCAATGTTTTGACATTTTATATTGTAAAACTGTATTTTGGTATTTTCTACAAAAATAAGCACAATTTTTTTAAACGTTAAGTAGAAATCAATTGCCACATAAATAAGGAATATAATAAAGTACTTCTTGTAGATTAAAGTGTAGTGAAGGTGGAGAAAATTGCGTTTAAAAACCTGAAACGGTAGACGTCAAATAGTTGTGCACAGTGTTCCTCTTTATATCAAAAACGCATAAAATGTGATTGTATTATTCAAAGGCCCGGCATTTCTTGATATATTTTCAGAGTGATTTAATATTTTGTAATTTTGGACCTCTATCTATTTCACCATACACAAGTAACTTGAGTTCGTTTATTAGAGCATGTTAATGATATCTTTATGAAGTAAAAGCCACATCGGGACAGTCTTGAACACTGTTACCAGCAAATACCTATGTATCGAAATTCAACAACATGCTTTATGTTTCAATGTATTTAAGTATAAGTCAAAAGTAAGTCATTATCAAAAAAAAAAAAAAAAGAAGCTATTTTGAAATTAAAAAAAAAACCATTTTTCCGATTTACAAAGTCTTCGGCATTGTATGCACAACTTAAAATAAACCAAGATTTGATAGTTACTTTCCAGTAGATCTAGGGGCGTGATGTCTCTGTGTAAGCTTCCCGTTGCATTTGGTACAAATGGCCTAAAGGCATAAGGCAGCGGTCGTCACCTCAAAAGCGCTTTCATGCAATTGTTTTTGTAAAACGCTTAGACAAGCGTATCGCATAGGAATGTATTCTGCTATGCCCATTAGGAACTCAACTGCGATAATTTCGTATAAAATGACTTTTGAATATTTTTGGTTATATTTTTGGGTCAACTTTACGAAAACAATGAAGCTTTGTTGGATTTATTTAATTGAAGGCATGCAGAAGTATTTTTAAATGCATTTAAGAAAGCAATGCGATATGTTAATTTTGAAAGCTATCAAGTCCGACTGGGGTTATTTACATGCCAGTGCCATTTCTGCTCTCTGATTGGTTGTCGCTATTTTTTTAAAAACCAAATGAAGAATAGACATCCACTGACAAAAATTTATTTCGTCTCACTTGAACTTAAAAATTGAATATGGAATATACATATTAGTGAAAAGTTTGAAGTGAGAAACTAATTTAAGATTATCACTCATTTATCTAATAGAATACACTAAATAATAGCCGTTATTTTTAAAGGGTTTTATTTAGCTTAATTCTGTGTAGCGAACAGAATTTTGTAATGGAAATTTAAGTAACTTCCCGATAAGCTACAAGCTTGAAACTTGGAATATGGTTTAGAACTCGATGAAAATGCAATAATAAGACAAAAATTTCAGATATGTGTCGCATGGATTTAAAAAAATCGTATTTGTACTCCGATTAGGCTCATATTTGGAACACATATTAAATACGGGAATACAAAAAGACTCCCGCTGGTGGCGCTTGGATCGAAATATTTCAAAAAATCGTATTCGTGTTCCGATTCGGCTAATATTTGAAACACATATTACATACATGAATAGAAAACGGCATATGAAAAAAATCGCCGCCAGGTGGCGCAAGGATCGAGATTTAAAAAACTGTTATTTTATGAAGTTTCGAAGTTTTTATAGTGTACTTTTTACTAGCTTCAGTGCCATTTTTTTTTATGTTAGATTTCAAAGTAGGTGTGGTCACGCTTCCATAAGAAGCTTTTGACGATCCCTGCATCAGGGGATCAAAACCAAGGAGAAAGGGGGATTTTGAACAGATTATTATTTATAAAAACTTTTTTTTTTGTTTTCTTGGAGCCACTGCAATAGTTTTGAAAATTTAGAAAGTTTTGGCAGCGAATGGTGTCGAAATTTACCACCTTTTTTAATGAAAAATATGGCGTCTATCGTTTTCAAGACTTTTAAAAAGTTTGTTCATATAAAAAGATGAAATTCGCATAACACCAACGTAATTTTTTATTAATAGTTAATAGTGTAACTATATAACTATTAATTACGTTAGCTGGCTATAAGCGTTTTCTTTATATCTCATGTGTGTTGAAAATGCTACACTGTGTCTGGGTGCGATGTTTTTTCTATAGTCATAAGCAAAAAAATATATAAAAATAAAAAAATTGCATTAAAGGACATAAGTACAATATTGGACTACCTACCCAATTGGAAACTTTATTGCTCATTCAATATATATCGCCGTGTCTTTTCCAAGAATATGTTAGCAAGAAAATTTTGGATTTCGCCCAAATAAATAAGTTAATAATAATAATTAGTTTTTCTCTCGCAAAGGAAGGTGCAAATTTTTTGTATCCTATGCGTCGAGCGAAGAAAGGTCTATTTTACAATCAAATTTGGACACATTGCTCAATTGGTGCACCATCAACTATATGCCACTTAATCTTAAAAATGCATTCATATAGGCTACTTCAGCCAGCTTTCTACACTCTTAACAATTAAAATCTTGAACAGGTATGTATACAGTTTTATAGACCTTTGGGTTGATATTGAAAGTAAACTTAACTTCAACCTTCATATTACTACAACTGTTAATAAGGGTAGAGGTATTCGTAGGGCGATGGTATAAAGAATTGAGCAACCCGTATGTTACTAAAGCTCTTTTTACAACATTAGACAGGCCGATATTAGAATATGGTGCAATAATTTGGAACCCGAGCTACGAGGTTCATATTGATCGGCCAGAATCAGTCCAAAAACAATTCTTACCTTTCTCCTTAAGGGATTTCCTTGCTAGTCGTAGGCAAATTCTTGGAATTGTATTTATGATTATGATTCGGTCTCTAACTCATTCCTGTTGAGCGAAGTAAACAACTTTAATGTCCCATGCCGGGCTTCAACACATCTTTAACCTCTCTACCTAAAATATTGTAGATCAAATTTTGAACAAAATGAGCGTCAGAATTACCTCTCCCACTCTAGCACATTTCATGTTTCCGACTCGCTTTTTATACTTTCATGTTCATGAAATGGTATATTAACTTTGGTCCGATGTTTGTAACGTTGAGAAATATAGAAGATAGACTCACCATTAAGTATACCGAATTGATCAGGGCGACGAACTGAGTTGATATAGCCATGCCCGTCTGTCCGTCCGTCCGTCTGTCTGTTTGAACGCAAACTAGTCCCTCAAAGTTTGAGATATCTCAATGAAATTTGGCACAAGGATGTATTTTTGGATTGTATTAAACATTTGTCGGATCCGGTATGATCGGACCACTATAACATATATCTCCATACAACCGATCATTCAGATAAGATGATTTTGGTCATTCCTACCGCAATTTAAAAAGTATAAACGTGAAACTCGGTGATATATATTCTAATATATCATAGAAGATATTCTAAAAAAATCACTTTGATCGGAGCTATATATAATATATATCCCATACAACCGATCGTTCAGATAGAAAGATTTTTGGCCATTTCTCCCTTAGTTTCTAATATAAAAACGTGAAACTTGGTGATATATATTCTAATATATCATAGAAGATTTCCTGTAAAAATCATTTCGATCGGAGCTATATATAATATATATCCCATACAACCGATCGTTCAGATAGAAATATTTTTGGCAATTTCTCCCTTAATTTCCAATATAAAAACGTTAAACTTGGCGATATTTATTCTAATATATCATATAAGATTTCATGAAAAAATCATTTCGATCGGAGCTATATATAATATATATCCCATACAGATATCCCATTCAGATAGAAAGATTTTTAGCCATTTCTCCCTTAATTTCCAATATAGAAACGTTAAACTGTGTGATATTTATTCTAAATATCATATAGAAGATTTCCTGAAAAAATCACTTTGATCGCAGCTATATGTATATAGTATATACCTATCCCATACAACCGATCGTTCAGATAGAAAGATTTTTGGCCATTTCTCCCTTAGTTTCTGATATAAAAACGTGAAACTTGGTGATATATATTCTAATATATGATAGCAGATTTCCTGTAAAAATCATTTCGATCGGAGCTATATATAATATATGTCCCGCACAACCGATCGTTCAGATAAGGGTGTTTTTTGCCATTTCTATACCTTTCATGAACATGAAATGGTATATTAACTTTGGTCCGATGTTTGTAACGTTCAGAAATATAGAAGATAGACTCACCATTAAGTATACCGAATTGATCAGGGCGACGAACTGAGTTGATATAGCCTTGTCCGTCTGTCCGTCCGACCGTCCGTCTGTCCATCTGTGTATTTGAACGGAAACTAGTCCCTCAAATTTTTAGATATCACAATGAAATTTGGCACAAGGATGTATTTTTGTATTATATTAGACATTTGTCGGATCCGGTAGGATCGGACCACTATAACAGCAATTTAAAAAGTATAAACGTGAAACTCGGTGATATATATTCTAATATATCATAAAAGATATCCTGAAAAAATCACTTTGATCGGAGCTATATATAGTATATATCCCATGCAACCGATCGTTCAGATAGAAACATTTTTGGCCATTTCTCCCTTAGTTTCCAATATAAAAACGTGAAACTGGGTGATATATATTCCAATATTTCATAGAAGATTTCCTGTAAAAATCATTTCGATCGGAGCTATATAATATATATCTCATACAACCGATCATTCAGATAGAAAGATTTTTGGCAATTTCTCCCTTAATTTCCAATATAAAAATGTCAAACTTGGTGATATTTATTCTAATATATCATAGAAGATTTCATTAAAAATCATTACGATCGGAGCTATATATAAAATAAATTATCTCCCGTCTCGGGGGAGATGTAAAAAAAATTAAAGGTGCGGAGGAACTCACTGTCCTCCGATACTTGTGAATAGAAACAAGGAACGATTTCAGATTAAACGTCACAACTTCTTTGATCGTGCCACTTGCACGCTAATTAACTACCGCCCTAAAAATACGTTGCAACTTACTAAAAGAACTTCTTAGCCTAACTAAAATGTTTACATTGCAGTTCCCATGCTTTACCCAGAACTGCTCGCGCGTGTAGACAGGAATTGCTTAGCGTGCGATTCCCATAGCTAACGTAAGGTGACCTGATCGATGGTTGCGCGTGTGCGGCGTCAGCGACTTTATTCTATTGAACTAAATAAGTCGCACGCTTAGCAACGTGATCGTAGGGTGTGCGGTGGCGTGGTATTATGGCACCTATACGTGTAGCTCCTCCCCCCCGATTGCCTCAATTACATTCTGGTATGGGAGGGTTTGTGTTTCGGATAGGATTTGCTTCACCTCGTCTATGTCTAACAAGTTGGTATTAACAATTCCTCGCTTTGCCAATTGACATGCTCGCACAAATTCATTGACCTCTTCGCGAACGGGGACGATGTTGCGAAGTGCGCTTTACTCGAATTCGATTCCTTCTGTTTCCTTTATTACGTAGTTGGTGCGGTTCACCACTTCTTCAATTCGTTTCAATACTTCTTCGGTGGTTGTGAATAGCTTTCTATTGACTTTATATTGATGGTTGTTGTTCGCTATTATCTGGGTTTGGCTGTGGAGGATGTTATTCCAATCTGTTGCGTCAGGCGATCCTGCCAGCCATTTCCATGTTGACCCTATCCAGTCAATGGATCGGGTGGCTCTAGTCTTGCTTGTGCTTCCCATCAACTCTCCGAGTCGTTCGAGTGTTTGGTTAATGTAGTGCTAGGCTAAGAGTTGCTCGTCGATTCGTTTGATTAGATGACTTGCTAATTTATCCATTTGAGTCACCATCGTGGTATATTTTTGTAGTTCGATGACGTGTATGAGTTTGAATGAGCCCCCTATGATCCACCCATCTCCGCTCTGGATGGTTGTTATTGGGGCATTGTAGTTAAATATGTGTAGTGCGCTGATGGCTGATGCCAGCAGTGGGAATCTGCAACGCAAGATGTTAATTCTAATTTAATGTAGTTAGTAGTTCTAAGGAAGTTACGGTTATCTATTTCATAAAAAGGAAAAATGTTATTGATAGTAGGAAGGTATTATTAGTAAGCGGAATTCTTAAGATTAGATTGGTTATCATTAAACTAGCGTTACTGTTTTAATTTAGGATTTTCGCCTTTCTAGCGATATTAATTTGTTAATGTGTCAGTGGTTTACAAATTATGATTAGTGGGGAAGATTAAAATAAAATTTAAAATTTTTACGTTATACTGTTATTACAAAAGGTTTCAAAAATAAAAAGGGAACAACAAATTAGGAAAATTAAAAAGGTGAAAAATTTTGGTTTTCTTTTTTTTCTTTTTCATTGTTAACAATTTTTTCGTTTTTCTTCTTTTCTTTGGATTAATATTTTTATTTTTATTTTTATTTGTTTATTTGTTTTTGTTAAAAAATTTTTTTGTTTATTTGTGCTTAGCGTTTTTAAGTGTTTTTTTTGTGTTTTTTTTTTCTACGGATTAGGCGCAGAGAATTAAATATCCATTTGCTTAGCGGAGTAGGCGCATAAGCTCAAATTTTTCTTTTTTTCTTTTTCATCTACGGATTAGGCGCAGAGAATTAAATAAATATTTGCTTAGCGGATTAGGCGCATAAGCTCAACCTTTTCTTTTCTCTTTTTCATCTACGGATTAGGCGCAGAGAATTAAATATGCATTTGCTTAGCGGAAGAGGCGCATAAGCTCAAATTTTTCTTTTTTTCTTTTTCATCTACGGATTAGGCGCAGGGAATTAAATAAATATTTGCTTAGCGGATTAGGCGCATAAGCTCAAATTTTTCCTTTTTCTCCTGGACCAGAGGTGTTAACATTTCTCGAACCAGCTATGGGGAGATCGCCAGAATCCCGTTTGGAAGTAGTGTAGCCATTTGTCAAATTCGATGGCACTACGAGCCTACTAAGGCACGATTTGTCCCTTGTTTGTTTTATAGTGTGGGGGTAGTTTGTCCCCTTCTTTTTATATTTTCAGTGTGGAGTTTATGAATTTTTTTCCCACTAAGTGTGGTGACTGACACTTTATTGTCTTTTGAAACGATTTCTTTTTTATATAGAGATTTTTTCTTCCCCTTTATTTGCTTATCCTTCACGTATATGACGTCATTTTCGTCATAACGCTCCGGTAGCATCCTTTTTTTGTTGTGTCTTTTTAACTGAGCAATTTGCTTTTCCCTCAATAGTGCTTTAATTTGGATCTTAATTTTTCTGCTCTGGTCAAGGAGTTCTTGGAAGTTGGAAGCTTGTGAGCGACTAAAGAAAATGTCTGTTGGTCTTTTGTTCGTTACCGAGTGAACTGAATTATTATAGCGATCTACAGCTATGATAACAAGTTCCTCGGTCCTGAGGGCTTCATTCTCCGCCTTTAGGCATCTAAAAATTTCAAGTAACGTAGAATGAAATCTCTCGATTTGGCCTTTCACCTCACTCCTCTGAGTTGGGGTGCGGTAAAGCTGAATTCCTAGAGATTTTACCAAGCTTTGTATAACAGGGCTAATCAATCTGCGTTCGTTATCAGTGACTAAAATTCTAGGGGTGGTGAAATGGTGCAGAAGTTTCACTATTTTTTGCCTAAGGTGTAGGTTCCTTTGTTTCTGATGTGGAAAAGCTTTGCGAATTTAGAAAATTTATCGATGCAACTCAAAAATTTTTCCCCCTGAATTTCGAATATATCTAAGTGAAGGATCTCGCATGGTCGCGATGGGATCAGTGTAGCCTGTAATTCTGGCCTATGGGGGTGCCTGTCTTACCTACTGAGCTTACACGTCTCACAAGCCAGTACATATTTCCTTATTTGACTGCTCATCTTGGGAAAATAGCAACGCTCAAGAAGTTGTTTCCTATTCTCCGTGGCATTACGCTAAGTCCTCTTGTGCTCCTTTGTTATTGCCTCACACACACTATCTGGATTTCTTAAGTCCTCCACAAGGGTTTGCGCTATTCGTACCTTATAGTTGGTAAAATGGTCTAAATAAACTCTCTGTAATAGGCCTAACTGATCTTCCGGTATTTTGATACCATTGATGACATTTGGGCTCAGTTTTTCTTTCAAAATGCTAATTAGTTCGTTTTCACTAATGTTTTCTATCCCTACGTAGTGGCGTGAGTGTCAAGGGTGCGGTTCTTCGTAGATTTGAAGTCTGCCTCCGAACACAATTTGGTTTCTGAAAACATTTAGTGGCACTTCCACGAAGGGGATCAGATCTGTGTTATCCTGTTCTGCGCTATGGACTGTATCGGAATCTGATCCCATGGTTGCGTTCTGACTACCGAACTCGGATGTGTGGGGCATTGAATCCGTCAGTTGGTTTACCTGGGTTTTTATACGAGAAAGGGCATCAGCCAGACGTTAGATTTTCCGGGTTTTTAGATGAGTTCATAATTGTACTCTTCGATCCGGGCTTTCCATCGCTTCAGCTTAGCATCGTAGTTGCGATTGCTGAGGGAGAAAGTTAGTGGTTGGTGATCGGTGAATATACGTATTTTCTTGGCACCATACAAGTAATTTCGCAGATTGTCTAACGCCCAAACGATGGCGAGCATCTCTTTTTCGTTTGTAGCGTACCCTTCCTCTGTGGTTGTTAAGCTTCTCGATATAAACGCAATTGGCTTGTCTTTACCATCATAGTCCTGCGACAATACCGCGCCAATAGCGTAGTGGCGTCTGTTGGTAAGTTAAAGGTTTTTTCGAAGTTGGGAAGTGTTAAGACTTCTGAGGTTGTCAACATTTCCTTAATGTCATCGAATGCCCTAAGGGCGTCCCTATTTAGTGATATTGGCACTTTTTTGGACTGCGTAGCCTTAACTTGTGCGAGTTCGCCCCTTGTGAGGCTATTGAGAGGTTTCGCAATTTGGGCGTAGTCCCCAATAAATTTCCTATAGTAAGAAGTTAAACCTAAAAAACTTTTGAGCTCTTTTAGATTTGAGGGTGGCAACAGATTTCTTATCGAATTTATTTTCTTAGTATCTGGCATGATTCCTTCGGAGGTTACATATAACCCAGAAATTCAACGCTTCTTTTTAAAAATTGTGTTTTTTTGAGGTTAACTTTGAGACCCGCGTTTAGTAGTCTAAAAAGAATTGTTTCGATGTCCTCCAAATGGGTCGCCTGTTGGAATGTATACAAAACAAATTCGACCTATAAATTCTTTGAGGACATCGTCTATAATTCTTTGCAAGATAGAGGGCGCATTCATTAGCCCGAAAGGAAGTCGCAGGAATTCATATTTTCCATTCATGGTGGAAAATGCCGTTTTAGCGATGTCGCACTTTTTCATTGGGATTTGATGGAATCCTGACGTTAAGTCCAGTGTGGTAAAATATTTGGCTTCGCCAAGGTTGGCAATAGTCCCGTTGATGTCCGGGATGGGATATGTATCGGGAACCGTTACGGCGTTTAACCTTTTAAAATCAATGACCATCTGGTATTTCTTTTCTTCACCCGAGCCGGATTTCTTTGGGACAATCCACAGGGGGGAGTTATAGGGACTCTTTGACGGACGGATGATGCCTTGTGAAAGCAGTTCCTGAATTTGTCTTTCGACCTCTCCACGCATATTGACGGGGTAGGGATAGCTTTTGGTTTAAATTGGGTTTTCGGTTACTGTTTTTATGGTCGACTGGACCGAATAAAGTTTCGTATTTTTCTAGTATCCCATATAGCTTGCTTTTCGTACGTTCGGTGAAATAGTTGTCAAGGGGGATGTCTATATTAATGGAGTTAACCTGTTGCGCAGTCTTTCGCTTAAGAGGCAGAAGGATGTCTGGTTTAAGGATGAGGGTATTGAGCTCCCTATCTAACACCGCTTTAATTTATGAGAGAGTATCATCCCCTATTATCCCGTCAAATGATTCTAGACCGGGAAGGACAAAGAATGTAGTCGGCAGATCCCTACCAACAAACTGAAAAAAGTTTCCGCAAACTTTCTTGTCGATTTTGATTCTTCCCCCCCCCGCCGAGATTACGTGGAATGGTCTTTCTACTGGGGTAGTATTTAAAGCTACGAGCTCGCTAATGTAGTTTTTGTTTGCGCCGGTGTCAACTAAGAACTCTAATATACCTTGACCCTGAGTGACGTATTCTAAATATGGTACGCCGGACACGAAGCTCCCATTGTAAAATTTATTTGGTCACCTGTTGAATCTTTTTGTTCACTGGAGGCATCTTCTCCCTCCTCTTCGTCTACGGCCACTGGATGAAACAATTTTTGTTTCTGTTTGTTTCGTTGTTTGAAAATTTTGTTGGAAACTGACTTTTCCTTGGCCCGTCATACCTAGAGAACCTGGAATTTCCTGTCTGGCGGGTTTGAGAGGATGCACCGGCATCCACTCTTAAAGCCGTGGGGGGTCACTGTTGCTGCGCCAGCTTTGCGCAGATTGGTGGCTATTCCTGGTTTGTCCTGACCTAGCGTATGTGGAATTGAATGCCCTCTGATTTTTATGTCGGTCTGCGAAGCTCCCATTGGATCGGGTTGCATTATTGCACCTTCAATGGTTCGGGGCTGGATTATGCGGTGTGCCAGAGTAGTCTGTGCTGCCGCGAGGAAAATATAGCTGTGAAGGAGTTTGGTACGAATCGCCGAACATTCGGCCACTTCTGTTTAATGCCTGTGAGGGGCGGTAAATAGCGTTTCGCCGATCCACGTTCATGAACGTGAGGCATGACGAATATGCCTCAGGTAAAGATTTTGGCTTCTGCATAAGAAGCAAGGTCGGCAAGTCGCCGTTTAGCCCCCTGATGAAGACATCCAAGGCTCTTCTTCTATGTGCCTCGGCCAATGCCTTCACCGTTTCTGTGTGCACATATTTATCAGTGCTTATCGTATTTATCATGAGTGACAATTGCTTGTTTACTTCGGCATAAAATTCGGACAACTTTTGTCGCCCCTGGGTCATGAGGGTAAGTTGCTGATCAAGGGTTTCGATATCCCTAACATCCGGATAATGCAAGGAAGAGAATCTCCTTGATTTTCTTCCAATCCGAATCTAGAATATTGTGAGCCACCAAGGCGGCATCTGCCGCTCCCCAAATCTTTCATCTTATGTGCCTTAAAATTGCACTATATATTGGCTTTTGCCGAACGGGCTTATAATAACTTAAGACTTGTTCTACACTATGGATCCAGGAGGTATAGTGCTCCTGAGATCCATCAAACACTTGAAGTTCTTTCATCTCAAAGTTCTTTCATCTCAGATTGCGGTAACCTCGCTATTTCTTCCTCCGTCTGAGGAGTCACAAGAGGTTCTTCTACTGGTGTTGCCTCGCTATCGACAGATTGCCGACGAACCTCTTCTACCCTACTTTCTAGTTTCTCTAGGGTTTGGCTATGTCCTTGTATGGACTCGTCAGCGTTTGCCGATTCTACGCTTTTGAGGCGTTCCTCGAATTTCCTCAGCTGAGCGAGGATGGTGTTCACGGCGCCACTCATTTCAGTCAGCGACTTCTTCATTTCTTCGGCGTTCATGATTAGGTATGCTGAAAAGATAAGAACTGTAAGAAAATATATGTGTGACCTACACAATCCAATGTCTCATTTGAGGATTCTTTTCGCGTTTAGAGTTTAGAGTTTAGAATTTTCAATTTTGTCTCTTTCTCTTTCACTTTTCCCTATTAGATTGGAGAATTTTAAATTTTCTCAATTTTTCTTGCACTTTTCACTTAACACACGCGACACGAACCCTGCACTCCGAAGCTCGGGCGCCAGTCATCTCCCATCTCGGGGGAGATGTAAAAAAAATTAAAGGTGCGGAGGAACTCACTGTCCTCCGATACTTGTGAATTGAAACAAGGAACGATTTCAGATTAAACATCACAACTTCTTTATTCGTGCCACTTGCACGCTAATTAACTTCCGCCCTAAATATACGTTGCAACTTACTTAAATAACTTCTTAGCCTAACTAAAATGTTTACATTGCAGTTCCCATGCTTTACCCAGAACTGCTCGCGCGTGTAGACAGGAGATGCTTAGCGTGCGATTCCCATAGCTAACGTAAGGTAACCTGATCGATGGTTGCGCGTGTGCGGCGTCAGCGACTTTATTCTATTGAACTAAATAAGTCGCACGCTTAGCAACGTGATCGTAGGGTGTGCGGTTGTGTGGTATTATGGCACCTATGCGTGTAATTATATATCCCATACAACCGATCGTTCAGATAGAAAGATTTTTAGCCATTTCTCCCTTAATTTCGAATATAAAAACGTTAAACTTTGTGATATTTATTCTAAATATCATAGAAGATTTCCTGAAAAAATCACTTTGATCGGAGCTATATGTATATTAGGGCGGGTCGATTTAAAAATCGCTCATTGCTCTGTCAAAATCGTATTCTAGGGATCAAAATAAGAAACTTTGCCGAAGGAACCATACCTCTAAAACGAATCCTGATGCCCCCCCCCCCCCCCTCCCACCCCTTTGAGTCGAACTTTTGGGTAGGGGCAATTTCAATTTTACCCGCTGTGTGTTGTGTTGGCTTAAAAAAACAACACAAGCAATTTTACGATCTGCAACTGTATCACAGTGATACCTTCAATTTTTAAAACGGTTGAAAAAAAACCCACACAACTATGTTTACGGCATGCAAATGCATCACATTGATGCCTTGGTTTTAAAAGGGGGTTGTAAAAACGCTGGTTTCTAATAATTTTTTTTAATTTCTTTTCTATTACTAAGTTAAATTCATTTTTTCATTTACATATGTTCTGACTAAATAAATTTCTAAAGAGAAAAATAAACTGCAAAAAGAAAAAAACATAAGCATTTCAAAGTGGGATTTTTCAAAATTTGCCCTACGAGCCAAAGGGGGGGACATCAGAATTCGTTTTAGAGGTATGGTTCCTTCGGCAAAGTTTCTTATTTTGATCCCTAGAATATGATTTTCACAGAGCAATGGGCGATTTTTTTGCCTCCCCACAAATCGACCTGGCCTAATGTATATAGTATATACCGATCCCATACAACCGGTCGTTTAGGTAGAAAGATTTTTGCCCATTTCTCCCTTAGTTTCTGATATAAAAACGTGAAACTTGGTGATATGTATTCTAATATATCATAGAAGATTTCCTGTAAAAATCATTTCGATCGGAGCTATATATAATATATATCCCATACAACCGATCGTTCAGGGGGTTTTTGCCATTTTTTATTTTATATTTATCTTAAAAATCGTTTAGGTATGTACATCTATATATTTCTTATCTTATACATCCGATTATTTGGAGATTACGAACGGGATAAGATTATTGTTCAGCCCCATTCATGAAAGGTATGAAGTCTTCGGCAGTCCCGTCTTTACTTGTTTGTATTAAAAAATCTGTTCCTTCCTCTCGTAATAGTAACTAACTGTATTCATTACCATACTGAATTCATTTTCTACTAATTCTATCCATTATATATCTGTATATTTATTACTAATACGGCATTTATTTTACTTAGCTGATGAGGGTTCCTCTGTAGCTGAGCAGTTTTAGATTTCGACGGTTACAAACCATTGCCTTACAACGACTCGGCATGAACAGGATTAGCCTGGTTTCATTTGACGACTTGAGGGCGGTGCGGTGTCATAACGTCTATAAAAAAATATATAAAAAAAAACTCTTTCCACTCTGAACACTTTTTTTCAAAAGAAAATTTTTCTAAAATGCTCCATTTGCTTGATGGGATCATTTAAAAAGAAGTTATAAAAAACTTAAAACCTTTAAGTCCTTTAATTGGTGGTGCTGAAACGTACAAGAAGAATCATAATTTTCTACTTTCGTTTATATTTTGAAAACAACTTCTTAGTACTGAGAATAAGTACGTATATTTTTCTGAAAAAAATGTTGGGGGAACAGTTAAGCAGAATTAATGTATACGGTGGGGCCGTCAATATGGAAAAAAAAATATTGTAAAAGTAGTACTGCGGAAGTGCTTAGACTTCAGTTGTTCAATTTAAGGGTGAAGTTTATGAAACAAACTTATAAAACCTTACCCCACTTTGGCAGAGGACATGTTTGTGTTCTTTCCTGGAATAAATATTGCATGATTTTTGCAGCTCTCCCGAAAATTTGCATCCTCATTTAATAAAATATTGTCCGGAAAAGCATCATTTTGTACAAATTTAGTGATCGTTACATTATTAAATAGTAACAATAAGAACGAATGGAAATCCCCATTAGATAGGACTGCAGAAACTTTGCCATACATGCGCTCATTTCCTACTGGTGCGCTTGCTGTGTAAAATTCATATATGGTAAAATTATTTGAATACATTTTGTATTTTTATTATTGCCTAAACATGCATGTTAACGATGTAAATTCAGAGACTTCACCTTTAATAAAAATTCTAGCATTTTCGGGACTCCAAGTTTCTTAAGAAACATTACTTGCCGTTAATTTAGCATGCCCACATACATATAAGTACATACAAATCCATACAAACCTATAGTAGTAGTACTTATTTGAATGTAGGAATACTTTTTGAAGTTTTTGAATGTTGCTTAGTATTAAAAGCAGAACATACACATAAGTAGGATGGTATGAAATTTCTTTGACTTATCAGATCACAATTGATTAAAGGTTCTCAAGAAATTATGGTCTTATTATACAATGTATATCTTTTTTCAAAATATGTCATAGTCAGTTTGAATTGAAAATGTTATGCAACGAAGTTTGAAACCTTTTTATTTCTGAATTAATTTTAACCCTTATGATTTGATGCATAAAAGGTTATCCTAAATAAATTCTCTGATAATATTGTGCACTTTCGTAGGTTAGTTTTTTGAAATCTAAAGAATATCTAATACCGGTATTAATTACAATACAAGATCCCGAATTTCCCGAGGTTCCGAAATTATAAAATATTGGCACCCCTAATATAAGGTGAAGTTTTAGAATTTGTTGGCATATTCATTAACCCATTTGGCGGCACATGCTATTATTCTGAAACTAAAAAAAAAATATAAAACGTAGTTTTCGAGACCTTAGAAACTTCTACGGTGAGTACGTATATATATTGTAACGAATTTACTGGAACTCCTCTTATTCGCAACCTTCTACTAACATTCGTATCACTAACCTGTTGAATAAATAACTCAAATATTTAATAATGCAAAATGGCCTTTTTTAAAGTACTTCACCATAAAACTGATACTTCACAACCAATAGCTTGCTTAAATGAAACTGATTGTCGTGCCTCTACTGTTGCTGCCTTTTATACTCTGTGATTTCTCGTTCGCATCTTCTAGGCACTTCCATTTCCGGGATCTACTATTTGGCCATCAGCTATAAAGGTACTAGGTTTATAGCTTCTCATACGCGCGTGTATGTGTGAACACAATTATAATTGCATACTTTTGGGAGTATATCAGATAAGATATCTGCATGTGTTTGTGCGTCTCTTCTCCGCTGCGTGTACGTACATCTGTGTAGACGTAATGATTGATTTATTGATGTGCATTCAAGTCACTGCTTAGCATCGGCTTAGAGATGATAGTACCCCTCAGTGTAGCTAATATTCGAAACAATATCAGCCCAATTCTAAACCAAAATTCCGTGCGAGTTTTTCCCTTCTCCCATTCCTCGTATTCTAAATAAAATTTCCTTGTGAGTTTTTTCACTTCTCCCTTTCCTCCTATTCTGAACAATGTTCGAAAAAGCGGAAACCGGTTATGGGAGAAAAGTAGGTATTATGTATGTGAGGGAGAGGGAGATTTCTCTGCCATTTCATAGGAGTTTTTTCACTTGGTTAAATTAAAGGGAATGCATCAAAATAGTTAAAGGAAATTGGTTCTTTTAAGAAAGAACACTTATTTGTATAAATTTGTGCTAAAATATGTATTTACATTCTACCACAATATTCTCACTGTTAATACAACAACAACTACAACCACAATATTCTTTATTTTAAGTCGAAAAGTATATCATAAGCAACGGTAGAGCTCTTGGTATACATATTTGATGCAGCCATCCAGAAATTGCGCAAGGATTTTTTAATAAGGCTTAAATAGATTTTGGCATATGACGAAGGACGAATTCAACTCAACTTGGCCTTCTTCTTATGTTCCGCTGTTGATGTTGCTGTGGCACCAATTCATTACTCATTTCAGTGAATACCACATGAAATGCAATAAATACTGTGCATTGTTTATATTTTATTTCTTAATTTCTAACAAATTTCCAACAATAATTAAACTTTTCAATATTTTAAACAAAATAAGAAATGTGCAACGAAATTTCAATTGACAAAACAGCTGACTTCGAAAATTCGAAATTCCTATTCCCCAATTATTTTTCTCCCTAGGAGAACAGAATTGGAGGAATTTTTCCGCGGGAATAAAAAAATCCGCAAAAACAAAATTCCGCGAGAATATTTAGAATTGGTCTGTATATATTTTTACTAATAACATTAAAAACATTAAAAGTGCTAGAAACTTTCTTTTATGAAAAAAGGCACAAAAAAACTACGTAAATAAAGAATACCAAGATCAGTAAGATCCATGGTTCTTAGCGAGTATGTACAGTTTAGAAATTTTGCAGTAAGGTAAATAGTTTACACCCAGTAAAAGAGATTGCCCGATATCACGGCGATTTTCACAGATTTTTATATAAATGTGCTATATGTTGTTGTATGGTGCGCAAGTGAAGTGAAATGTTGGATATATCCATTTTACTTTATTCTACCCAAGATAATAAGGTTATTGGTTTCATCTGTCACTCTGCATCGTATGGCATAAACTAATCGAGATAAATAAAGATTTACATGTATCAAAATGATCACGGGGAAACAAAAAATTGATGATGCAAATTTTACAGTTGGGTAGAAAACTTACTGTAGACAAATTTTTCTTTTCCAATTTTTACCATGAGAAGGTAAGTAATAATTTTTCTAAATCATAAAATGCTTCTGCCCTCTGAAAGAGTCTATCGCATTTGTGAAAGCAACATTTTATTCAACCGTTGTTTTGCAAAATTAAGGTTCGAATAAAAAATGTATGGTTTTTATGTATTGAGCGGGGTGTCTGGGGTTCATAGCTGTCAATACCCTAAAACAATATCCTAAAAAAAAATTTGATAAGCATTTATTTTCCATTTAGCTTTATTTTTTTAACGCTGTGATAGCGAATTTTAAGGGCTTCTTCGAAAAAAGCGAGCAAAATTTGTTAAAAAACCTAACAAAATGAATCACCAAATATGCTCCGAGGGTTAATTCAATATGCCCAAGTAAAAAAAAATCACTATATCAGCAACTCCGAAGAAAATTTAATATGAAAGACAGGAATGTTCAACTTGCTGTAATGATATTTTTTTCAATATAACTCAACATTTTTAAAATTGTCATGCTTAATGCTCTTGAGCAAGTTGTTTTAACTCTTCTCACGCTAATTATCTTCATAAAAAATTTTTCAAGCAATTTTTAAAACTAACTTACTTACTTACTTAATTGGCGCTTAACCGTCTAAACGGTTATGGCCGTCCAACAAGGCGCGCCAGTCGTTCCTTCGCTCCGCCAACCTGCGCCAATTGGTCACACCAAGGGAGTTTAAATCGTTTTCCACCTGGTCCTTCCAACGGAGTGGGGGCCGCCCTCTACCTCTGCTTCCATAGGCGGGTTCCGATAGAAACTCTTTCTTGGCCGGAGCATCATCTTTCATTCGCATAACATGGCCTAGCCAGCGCAGCCGCTGCGTTTTAATTCGCTGGACTATGTTGATGTCTGCATATAGCACGTACAGCTCATCATTAAATCTTCTTCGGTACTCGCCATCGCCAACGCGTAGAGGTCCATAAATCTTTCGAAGAACTTTTCTCTCGAACACTCCCAAAGCCGCTTCATCTGCTGTTGTCATGGTCCATGCTTCTGCCCCATATAGCAGGACGGGTACGATAAGTGACTTGTAGAGTATGATTTTCGTTCGCCGAGAGACGACTTTACTTTTCAATTACCTATATAGTCCAAAGTAGCATTTATTGGCAAGATTGATTCTTCGCTGGATTTCAGTGCTGATGTCTTTGCTAGTGTTGACGCTGGTTCCCAACTAAACGAAGTCTTTTACTATTTCGAAATTATGGCTACCAACAGTAGCGTGGTTGCAAAGGCGCGCATGCGCTGACTCTTTGTTCGATGAAAGCAGGTACTTCGTTTTGTCCTCATTCACCATCAAACCCATCTTACCCGCTTCTTTTTCCAGTTTGGAGTAAGCAGAACTAACA
The DNA here is from genome assembly GCF_040869045.1 of Eurosta solidaginis. Taxonomy (NCBI): domain Eukaryota; kingdom Metazoa; phylum Arthropoda; class Insecta; order Diptera; family Tephritidae; genus Eurosta; species Eurosta solidaginis. The sequence goes on along the minus strand of NC_090321.1, from coordinate 106,614,096 downwards.
GCGCGGGTGTTTAGGCCGATGATATCAATGTCATGAGCATATGCCAGTAATTGCACGCGTTTATAGTATATTGTTCCAGTGCGGCTAAGTTCTGCAGCTAGTATAATTTTCTCCAGCATCAAATTAAAGAAATCGCACGATAGGGGGTCACCCTGTCTGAAACCTCGTTTAGTTTCGAACGGCTCGGTGAGGTCCTTCCCAATTATGACTGAGCTGATGGTGTTGCTCAACGTCATTTTGCACAGCCGTATATGTTTTGCGGGGAAACCAAATTCAGACATAGCAGCATATAGGCAGCTCCTTTTCGTGCTGTCGTAGGCGGCTTTAAAGTCGACGAAGAGGTGATGTGTGTCGGTTCTCTTTTCACGGGTTTTTTTCCAAGATTTGGCGCATTGTGAAAATCTTGTCGATGGTAGATTTACCAGGTCTGAAGCCGCACTGATAAAGTCCAATCAATCTTTCGCACAATACACTTGAAAGGACCTTATATGCGATATTAAGAAGGCTGATTCCACGCTAGTTGGTGCATTTTGCAGTATCCCCCTTCTTGTGGACTGGGCAAAGAACACTTAGATTCCAACCGTCGGGCATGCACTCGTCCGCCCATATTTTGCTAAAAGCTGCTGCATGCGCCTTACCAAATCCTCGCCGCCGTATTTGAATAGCTCCGCAGGCAATCCATCAGCGCCCACGGCCTTGTTGTTTTTCTATCTGGTTATTGCTATTCTAACTTCGTCATAATCGGGCGGGGGGACAAATACTCCATCATCATCGATTGCAGGATCGGGTTCTTCCTCTCTGCGTGGTGAATTGCTGCCTAAATTTAGGAGAGCGGAGAAGTGTTCCCTCCATAATTCAAGCACTCTCTGGACATCAGTTACAAGGTCGCCGTTTTTGTTCCTACATGGGTATGCCCCGGTCTTAAAACCTTCCGTCTGTCGCCGCATTTTTTGGTAAAATTTTCGGGAGTTATTCCTGTGGCCAGCAGCTCAAGCTCCTCGCACTCACGCTTTCTGTTTCTGCTTTTTTCTTCTTGAAAAGGCGTCTCGGTTCTCTTTTCAATTCACGATAGCGTTCACACACTCCTCTTGTCGCGCTCGCTTTTAACGTAGCCCTGTAGCAGCGTCGTTTCTTTCGGTTGCAACGCGGTATTCTTCATCGTACCAGTTGTTTTTTCGTGATCGCCGGTAACCAATGTTTTCCTCGGCGGCAGTACGAAGTGCTTTGGAGATATGCTCCCACTGCTCCTGTATTCCTTCAGGATGAGTTGTGCTCTCAGAGAGCAGGTGTGAGAGTCGAGTTGCAAAATCATTGGCAATCTGTTGTAATTGAAGCTTTTCGACGTCTAGCTTTCCTTGTATTTTTTGTTCCTTGGTTTTAGCCGCGTTGAGGCGGATGCGTATTTTGGCTGCAACGAGTTAATGGTCCGAGTCGATGTTAGGTCCTCGGATCGTGCGCACATCTAAAACACTGGAGACATGCCGTCCGTCTATCACAACGTGATCGATCGGGATCGGGAAAGTGATTGGTACTGAATGCATGACTTCACACACCAAAAATGTTAAATCACCTGAGTGCACTCATTGATTTCAGTACATTTATTTCTGCAGTCTGATTTACCATTCTTTTCAATTGCATGCGGTGCTGATGAAATCCTTATTTCTCTGCATGATTGCAGAATTAAAAAAATGAATGCATAATTCTCGTATGAAGAAAAAATTGTGAAATACTGATTGTAGAAAAGCTCTAATTTCAAAAAGCAAATGATTTCATTCTTCAGCAGCTCTGCAACTGGTGCGTATAATTTTAGGCATATAGTGTCTAAAGTATTACCCATTTTTTGCGTAAAATTCAAAAGGGATATGTAAAAATAAAGATGTTTAATATTAGACATTTATAGTGGTCAAAGTGTTGCCTACCATTTTGGTAGTAAATTTACGATTTTTGCTTTAGAGTGTACATCTGCGGTCAAAGTCTTATTAAGTAGTGCACGTATTTAAAATATGGATTAAAAAAGTACCAGTAATTGCTTCTATAAAAAAAAACTGAATTTTTCCTTCTTATAGCCCTAAATTTGGCTGTTTACACTGCATCTCCCTTTTTATCAGAATGCTTTTCTACCTTTATATCTACTATCTAACTTATGTCCTGCATCATTTTTTACTAACACTAGATCTCCTATAGTTATTTCCTTATTGTGAATATTTTTATCATAACTAATCTTTTGTTTTTCTTTAGCTTCTTTTAATAATTTAAAGGCTCTATCCTGTGCTATTTGTAACCTATATTTAATTTCTTTATCGTAAGCCTCATAATTGTATAATGGGCTTACCGCATTTTCTTGTAAAAATTCGTAAGTCTGGGGTTTTTTCCAAAGATCAATTCGAATGGGCAATAACAATGAACTGTAGATGGGGTTGTATTGTAACAATATGGAAACTATTTAAGATACTCATCCCAATCGTCTTTGTTAATGGATATGTATGAACGCACATATTCATTGAAAGTTCTATGGCTACGTTCAACAGTGCCTAAAGTTTGGTGGTGATAAGGCGTAGATGTTTTGTGTTTAAACTTCTCAATATTACATATTTCCTCAAACAAGCTATTTTTATATTCAGATCTCATATCCGTTATTATTGTTTTCATACTTCCATAAATTAAGATGATATTTTCGAATATGGCTCTGGCTACTGTTTTTGCATGTTTGCTCTGTATAGGAATTGCAACTAAGTATTTAGTCAAATCACATATCAGAGTGACAGCGTATTCATTTCCATTTAATGATCTCGGTAAAGGTCCAATTGTATCTATTTGTACTATTTCGAACGCCTTCGGTGGTGTTTCAGTCAAAATCATTGGTTCTTTTAAATTTTTATTAATTTTATTTTTATTACAATTTACGCATTTCTTTATATATTTGCTTATATCATTTTTCATATTTTTCTAGTAATATTTTTGCCTTAATTTCTTAGTTGTACGATTGATTCCTGTATGGCCACCATTAACATGATCACCGTGATATTTTTGAAGAATCTTTTTAATTTTATCATTTTCCGTCACATGCACAACCTCCGGATTTTATGCAATTGTTAAATTTTTGAGAACTTTGGTACCTATTTCGTTGAATGTTTATACTCGAGTTTAATTAAGCAATTTGTCTCCTAAGGACAACTGTATTTTCTTAATTCCCAAATTGCCGACTTTTTCCATAAGCCTGGTAAAGAATTGGCCTAAGTCAATCGTCGCATTAACAATTTGATTCTCTACATTTATTTCATTACAAATTTCCTTTCCTTTTTTGAAATATAATTTCGGAGGATCGAAAACGAGCTGGACTAGTCTTTTTATTTCACATATATTAAGCGCTTCGTATACTATAGGGTTCTCTTTGTGACTTTTCTTCTCTTCATTTCTATTACTGATGTTACTGGAATTCTTTTTAGTTTGCGATCTTGTCGTGACTTTCACTATTTTACATGCCTGTGCTGACATTTCTTTCGAATCATTGATATCTATTCGTGACAGAGCGTCTACTACGTAATTTTATTTCCCGGCTATGTACTCCACCACAAAGTCATACTCTTCCAAATCTAATCTACTTCTAATTAATTTAGATGAAGGGTTGTCATTGAGAATAAATATGTTAAAGGTCGATGATCCGTTTTCACTGTGAATTTTCTGCCATAAACATATGGTCTTAAATATATAATCGCCCAATATATGGCCGCCATTTTTTTTTCGATCGTGGCTTTATTTATTTCGCCTTTTGTAAATGATCTGGAGGCATAGGCAATGGGTAATTATTTTCCTTCATACTCTTGACTTAGCACAGCACCGCAAGCATAACCACTTGCGTCAGTTGTAATAAAGAACTCTCTATCAAAATTGGGATATTGTAGGATATTTGGACTAATTAATGCATTTTTTATGTGGCTAAAAAATTTCTCGCAGTCGTCTGTCCAATTGAAAATTATATTTTTCTTACTAAGCCTTGTTAGAATCCTGGCGTATTCCGCGAAATTTGGTATGAATCTTCTATAATAATTACAAAATGCGACAAATCTTTTTGCTTCATCGGCATTTTTGGGAGTTGGGTAATTTTGAACAATTTTAAATTTATTTGGGTTTGGTAAAATTCCTGTACTTGTGCATTTATGTCCCAGATAAGTAACCTCTTGACTGAGGAATAAAAATTTATCGGGATGTAATTTGAAATTATATTTTCTGCAATTTGAAAAGACATTTCTTAAATTTTGTAGGTTATGTTTTTCGGAGCAGCCTAATACGACTAAGTCGTCCATGTATAAAAATGCTTGTGAAAGTTTCAGACCTGCGAATGCCAATGTCATCATCCTCTGGAATGAGTTTGGAGCTACTTTGTGGCCATAAGGCAATATTTTGAAACGATAAATACCATTATCCGCTGTAAAGGATGTGTTATCCCTTGACTTTGGGCTGAGTTCTTTGGTGAAATCCTGACATTAAATCTAGGCATGATAAATATTTCGCCCTTCCTAATTGATCCAGAATATCATTTATTCTAGGCAAAGAGAATTTATCAGCTGTTAGTTTTGTATTTATTTGTCTGAAATCAACAACTAATCTCCACCTTTTTATACTCAGTTGAGCAGAGCTCACAGAGTATATTAAGTTTGATTGGATAACGGTTGGTTGTACATATATAAAGGAATCGAGATAGATATAGACTTCCATATATCAAAATAATCAGGATCGAAAAAAAATTTGATTGAGCCATGTCCGTCCGTCCGTCCGTCCTTTAACACGATAACTTGAGTAAATTTTGAGGTATCTTGATGAAATTTGGTATGTAGGTTCCTAAGCACTCATCTCAGATCGCTATTTAAAATGAACGATATCGGACTATAACCACGCCCACTTTTTCGATATCGAAAATTTCGAAAAACCGAAAAAGTGCGATAATTCATTACAAAAGACAGATAAAGCGACGAAACTTGGTAGATGGGTTGAACTTATGACGCAGAATACAAAATTAGTAAAATTTTGGACAATGGGCGTGGCACCGCCCACTTTTAAAAGAAGGTAATTTAAAACTTTTGCAAGCTGTAATTTGGCAGTCGTTGAAGATATCATGATGAAATTTGGCACGAACGTTACTCCTATTACTATATGTACGCTTAATAAAAATTAGCAAAATCGGAGAAGGACCACGCACACTTTTAAAAAAAAAATTTTTTTTAAAGTAAAATTTTAACAAAAATTTAATATCTTTACAGTATATAAGTAAATTGTGTCAACATTCAACTCCAGTAATGATATGGTGCAACAAAATACAAAAATAAAAGAAAATTTCAAAATGGGCGTGGCTCCGCCCTTTTACATTTAATTTGTCTAGGATACTTTTAACGCCATAAGTCGAACAAAAATTAACCAATCCTTTTGAAATTTGGTGGGGGCATATATTTTATGACGTTAACTGTTTTCTGTGAAAATGGGCGAAATCGGTTGATGCCACGCCCAGTTTTTATACACAGTCGGTCGTCTGTCCTTCCGCATGGCCGTTAACACGATAACTTGAGCAAAAATCGACATATCTTTAATGAACTTAGTTCACGTGCTTACTTGAACTCACTTTATCTTGGTATGAAAAATGAACGAAATCCGACTATGACCACGCCCACTTTTTCGATATCGAAAATTACGAAAAATGAAAAAAATGCCATAATTCTATGCCAAATACGAAGAAAGGGATGAAACATGGTAAGGTAATTGGATTGTTTTATTGACGCGAAATATAACTTTAGAAAAAACTTTATAAAATGGTTATAACACCTACCATATTAAGTAGAAGAAAATGAAAAAGTTCTGCAGGGCGAAATAAAAAACCCTTAAAATCTTGGCAGATATTACATATATAAATAAATTAGCGGTATCCAACAGATGATGTTCTGGGTCACCCTGGTCCACATTTTGGTCGATATCTGGAAAACGGCTTCACATATACAACTACCGCCACTCCCTTTTAAAACTCTCATTAATACCTTTAATTTGATACCCATATCGTACAAACTCATTCTAGAGTCACCCCTGGTCCACCTTTATAGCGATATCTCGAAAAGGCGTCCACCTATAGAACTAAGGCCCACTCCCTTTTAAAATACTCATTAACTCCTTTCGTTTGATACCCATATTGCACAAACGAATTCTAGAGTCACCCCTGGCCCACCTTTATGGCGATATCTCGAAACGGCGTCCACCTATGGAACTAAGGATTACTCCCTTTTAAAATACTCATTAACACCTTTATTTTGATACCCATATTGTACAAACAAATTCTAGGGTCACCCCTGGTCCACCTTTATGGCGATATCTCGAAACGGCGTCCACCTATGGAACTAATGATTACTCCCTTTTAGAATACTCATTAACACCTTTCATTTGATACCCATATCGTACAAACGCATTCTATAGTCACCCCTGGTCCACCTTTATGGCGATATCTCGAAAAGGCGACCACCTATACAACAACCACCACTCCCTTTTAAAACCCTCATTAATACCTTTAATTTGATACCCATATCGTACAAACACATTCTAGAGTCACCCCTGGTCCACCTTTATGGCGATATTTCGAAACGGCATCCACCTATAGAACTAAGGTCCACTCCCTTTTAAAATACTCATTAACACCATTCGTTTGATGCCCATATTGTACAAACAAATTCTAGGGTCACCCCTGGTCCACCTTTGTGGCAATATCTCGAAACGGCGTCCACCTATGGAACTAAGGATTACTCCTTTTAAAATACTCATTAACACATTTCATTTGATACCCATATCGTACAAACGCATTCTAGAGTCAACCCTGATCCACCTTTATGGCTATATCCCTAAATGGCATCCACCTATAGAACTATGGCCCACTCCCTCATAAAATACTCATTAGTCCCTTTCATTTGATACACATGTCATATAAACACATTCCAGGGTTTCCCTCGGTTCATTTTCCTACATGGTTATTTTCCCTTATGTTGTCACCATAGCTCTCAACTGAGTATGTAATGTTCGGTTACACCCGAACTTAACCTTCCTTACTTGTTTCTTGTTTGCCCGGAAGGGATAGGGAAGGTACCAATAAAATAGGTCTCTTATACTATGAGGTTGATGGTTCCACAATATCATCTTGAATTAGTTTATTTACTTGTTTATTTATTTCATTATTATGTGCTTGAAGTAGTCTATAATTTTTAATATACCCAGGAGTGTTATCTTTCATATGCAACTTTTGTTTGTAAAAATTGTTGGTCGTGACTGGTTCTGTTTCTAATGAAAATATATCAACGAATTCTGAACATAATGTGTTGAGTGATTTACTAGCGAATGGCGGGAAATTTTATTCAATCTTTCTAACTTTTCTTTATTATTCGCTTTGCAGTGAGGTGTATTTTCAATTATTACATAATCCTCTAAACTTTCTGTTTTGAAGTCATAATCTTGAATGATTGCATGTTTATCTGTTGTATTTGTTATTCTTATTAAAGCTCGATTTGAGTTTACTATCGTGTTGGCTACAAAAATGCCATCAGTCAATTCTTGATGAGGTACTAATAGTTCCTTATTGTAACTATTGATATAAACCTGCCTAATTACTTCGGATCTTGCGGGTATTGTAATGCTATTAATTGTTGGTTTATTTGTCATTTGTATAACTATATCTTCTGGGTAGTCATATGGTCGTAGTATTAGGTTGTCCCCATTTTTATTATAATCTAAAATGCAATTATATTTTTTAATGAAGTCGAGTACCAAAATTCCATCACATGGGATAGGGAAATCATTTTCTACTATGTGAAATTTGTGTCGTATTAAAAGACTATCATCTGTTAGATCTGCTTTTACTGTTCCAAGTGTGCTTGTTATGCCCCGGCCAATACCTTTTAAATCTATTATCTGTGAGTTATTTATCGTGACATTACTGTCAATTTGACCCTTCTTTAATATTGAGATATCCGCTCCTGTATCTATCAGGAACATTGAAGTTGACTTATTTAGAGTGGTATTGGAAGATATGTAGCTGTTTAGATGCAAGTTGAATGTACATACTTTATTACCGTTGGAGTTTACTGTTGGAGTGGAGTTTGCTGGTTTTCCTGTTGGTTTATATTACGAAGATTGCTCGTGTTACTCTGATTAGATGATCTTGAGTGACCTCCAAAATTCAGTCCTGGGAAACTATTATTTTTTCTATTACTATTATTATTATTATACCTGTTAGAATTACCATAATATCTTCGGTTTTGGTTACCTCGATAATTATTATTTTGGTAGCTTCTTCGGAAGTTACCTGGGTAGTTACCTTGTGAGCGCGTCAGGCTTAACACTGTATTTGAATTACCTGTGACTTCAGTACAGCTATTCGTAAATTTTGAAATAGCCTCGTTCATAGATGTGAACGTTCCTGCTTGCACTATCTATTGAACTCTTTCGTTAGCCGAGTTCTTACATATAGCTTTTACAGCTGATTGTGTGAGATATTTGGTTGCCAAATCAGGTGCAAGACCGCCAGATATGTAAGCACCCTCCAACGATTTTGTTAATTTTTCGATTTCGGCAGTGTACTGGTTAGCTGTTTTACTGCGCTGTTGGAAGTTTAGGAGTTTTGCCGTCAAAACTTCTACAGATTCACCTTTAATTTCTGAACTCAACTTTTGCTTTATTGCTAGTATAGAATTTTCAGTGCTCAAAAGGTCTCTAGCTGTTCCCTTAAGCTTAGTTTTTATCATGGGGACTGCTATGGTCTCATGAGTATCCTTAATTTGTTCTAGGATATCTAGTGCGTTTAAGAAACCATATAAGTTTTCAGGCTTACCATCAAACTCAGGCATAATTGACGAAGCCGTTTTTTAAAATTCTACTGTAGTTTGTGCCATTTTGTCTTTTCTTGTTTGGTAGTTTGGTGTTTCTATTAAAATTTCTTTTTGTTTCAGTTTTTGTTCTTCTTTTTGTTCTACTTCTGGTTCCTCTTCTAAATCGGAGGCTGACTCCAGCAGGAATGTGCCAAAGTGTATTTCAATTTCTTTTTTGAATCTCGTTGCTACTATGAATTCTATATCATATCTTGCCAGTGAGTACACCAACTTGTCCCTAACGCTGGTAAAAATTTGATATCCTTGGTCTTTTTGATTGCCGTCTAGTTTACCATTTAACTGTTGTATTGTTTTTCCTATTTTGTGAAATGCTTCAACTATTATTTTGAAATGGTTTACTACTGTTTCTTCCTTTACTTTTGTCTTTTTATTAATATATTTGTAAGATTTTTCTCCTATCGTTTTTTTTTCTATGAGTAGTTTAACGATATCTTCCCATTTACCCATTGGGGATGGTAGATAAAAAGTTTGTTAAACTTTATCTAAACCGTCGGCACAGCTGGCATATCGCGTTTTTAGGAATTGGTTATGGGTTGAGTAGAGCTTCAGAAACAAATTAATGCAACTAGCTACACAGTTAATTAGAAGCATGACCTTAATAGTATCTAGTGCCTCAGTATGGTCTACTACTTGGACTGAGTTTACAACGTTTGCCGTTGGTTTTTCTATTTTTGATTCTTGGCCTCCCATCGTGAAAAAAGATATGAAGAAACATTTTTTTTTTTGTTTTTCCTTTGTTAATTTTTTGTCATTATATTAGTCTGTTCTCCCTAAAAATTTGACTTCCAACCTATATAACTCTTCAGGTGTTGTTGCAAATGGGTTCCTTACATTCCATATTGTTGGTTCCCCAGGTATATCAATAAGTTTCCAATAATATTTCAACCATGCTCGAGTTTTTTCCTCATCTACAATTTCAATTTCATTTTTAAGGTCCTCAAGTGGGCCTTTTACATAAGTTTTAATCTTCCTAGGTCTTTCCATAATTTAAAATCAAGTTTTACAAAATATTATTTTATATTTTTTTTCGACACCCTAATGTTTATATTTCTGGTCTTGGTTTTTTATGTCCTCTTTTACTATTATTTGATGCTTCTTTTTGTTTATATTCCTTAACTTCTTTATTTCCTTCTGTAAGTTAATTTTTTCTTCCCTACTTGTACTCAAGTTTATTTTTTCGTATAGCTTTGCTATAGATCTCCTACCGTTGCCCTGTTTTCCTCCCCTTTTCTTTTTAATTTGACCGGCTTCGGGAGTTTAGGTTCCTCAATTTTTTGAATCCTATTTCTCTTTCTGTACTCCCCGATTGTTAGTGGCTAAGGGCCTTGCTTGATTTTCTCGGTTGTTTTGTTTTCACCTCCTTGCAAATTTAAATTTAATCTAACTAATTTATCAAAAATTTGGTCAAATTGACTTTGATTTTGTATGTCCTCTTCTGGAAACATAACTCAATAATTATGAGAAAAAAAAATTTTTTACAGCAAAAATATAATTTTATAATATTATATTCCACTTCGCCTGCCACAGCTGCACTCGGAAAAATGTTTGGCAATTTGGAGCACCGCCCAGCACTGTCGATTTCTCGCTGCTGTTGTGAGATTTGTTGCCTTTGTTATATTTTTACGTTTTTCTTCAGGGTATTCGTTAATTTCTTCCCAATTGTCTAGCAAATATTATATTCCACTTCGCTTGCACAGCTGCCTCGGAAAAATGTTTGGCAATTTGGAGCACCGCTTAGCACTGTCAATTTTTTGTTGCTGTTGTATGATTTGTGTAGTATGTGTATATATATATAGCGCTTAGGCTAAATAATCAGCCAGTATTATCCTTGCCAATGAATTAGGGTGAATAAGCAACCAGTATAATAAAGGCAGGATCGCCATATAAAAGGTGGAAAATGAATAGTGTTTGTGAGGTGTAAGTATGAATGAGTGAATTAATCTTTATTCAAATATTGTTAGCTTATTTATACTAAATTATTCTAAACATATTCTTACATACATATTTACTTTAATTATACATACTTACATACCTACATACAAATCGACACAAATATGTTCCTACATATTTATGTTGAGTTGTGACGTCTGTGGAAAATGCAATGTCAGCAAATTTTCCTAAATGCAGATTTGGTTTAGTCGTGCGCACCCACATATTTGTGTTAAGTTGTGACGTCTGTGGGAAATGCAATGTCAGCAAATTTGCCTAAACGCAAATTTGGTTTAGTCGTGCGGTGTACACACATCTGTATTAAATCGTGTGAATTGCGCTGTCAGCAACAATAAGCAAATTCCCCTTTTGTGTTGATTAAAATTTAGACTCTTTTTGTTACAGGGTAGCATATTAACTGGTTTACTCATTTGGCATTGAAATTGTTGGCTGTTTACACTACACTATTAAATCTGAAGTTCCACAAGTATCCACACTAGCCTCCACTTTGTTTTTATTATACATTAATAATATATTTAAATTTGATATAAATGGAATACCGCAAATTTATGCCGATAATGAAACTTTTTTGTATGCAACCGAGACTCTTGATGAACTTTTAGCTAATATTCAAGCAGATCTAAAGATAATTTCCCAACGGTTTGAACGTAAGTAATTTATTGAAAATCGATCTTCCGAAAACTAGCTTTATAATATTTTTAACAATTATATTTAAAAATAATTTATCTGGATGGTTCTTGTATTTCGAGAGTGAACAGTTTAAAATACCTTGGCATTTGGTTTTGGGCAATTTAAATAAGCGAGAGCATATAAGCAAATTGAAAATGAAATAAGTATAACTGAGCTTTATGATTTATTCCACAAAAGCAAATGTGGTGTTTATACAACACCCTGTTTATGTCATATATTAACTACTTAAATCCTGTCTGGAATTTCTTCTCTGAAAAACTAACAAAAGTATCAAAAAGGATACAAAATAAAATAAAAAATTGTATAAAAGGACAGCATGTGAACTGCTGTACCAAAATAGGTTATATATTCGCAAGAATTCCATACTACGAACTTTAACAGTATTCTATAAAATAAAAAATAATTTAATAAAGCATAACTGCATTTTTTAGGAAACCTGTGTTATTTAAAATTTTTTGTATCAATAAAGACAAAAAATAAATTACTATTTAGTTACAAGACTCTTATTTTTTAGAATTGCAGCATAGTGACGTGGCATTGAGTCTACAAATTTTTGGCATCTTTCAACCGAAATCGACTCCCATGCGCTTTTTACATATTCCCATAATTGCGTATTCGATGTTGGTTTGTGTTGGGTTACTGCGACTTTGACATCAACTTACAAATTTTCAATTGAGTTTATGTCTAACAACTGTGGCGGCCATTCCATGACGTTAACCTGGCTTTCCTCAAACCATCTTTTTGATACTTGGCTCGTATAGTTCAGGTTGTTGCCTTGCTGGAACATATAAGCAAGTAGCGATTAGCCTCTGGCATATGCCAGCATGACGTCCTTGAGTATTACTTACTTACTTATTTGGCGCTTAACAGTTTAAACGGTTATGGTCGCCCAACAAGGCGCGCCAGTCGCTCCCTCTCTCTACCAACCGGCGCCAATTGGTCACACCAAGGGATTTTAATCGTTTTCCACATGGTCCTTCCAGCGGAGTGGGGGCCGCCCTCTACCTCTTCTTCCATTGGCGGTGTTCCGATAGAAACATTTTCTTAGCCCGAGCATCATCTTTCATTCACATAACATGGTCTAGCCAGCGCAGACGCTGCGTTTTAATTCGCTGGACTATGTTGATGTCTGCATATAGCTCGTACAGCTCATCGTTAAATCTTCTTCGGTACTCGCCATCGCCAACGCGTAGATGTCCATAAATCTTCCGAAGGACTTTTTTCTCGAACACTCCAATAGCCATTTCATCTGATGTTGTCATGTTCCATGCTTCTGCACGATACAGTAGGACTGGATATAAGTGACTTGTAGATGTGATTTTCGTTTCCCGACAGAGGACTTTGCTTTTCAATTGCCTACCTAGTCCAAAGTAGCATTTATTGGCAAGAGTGATTCTTCGCTGGATTTCAGAGCTGATGTTGTTACTAGTATTAATGCTGGTTCCAAATAAACGAAGTCTTTTACTATTTCGAAATTATAGCTGCCAACAGTAGCATGGTTGCCAAGGCGCATATTTGCTGACTCTTTGCTCGATGACAGCAGGTTAAGTTCTGCAGCTAGTATAAATTTCTCCAGCATTAAATTAAAGAAATCACATGATAGGGGGTCACGCTGTCTGAAACCTCGTTTAGTTTCGAACGGCTCGGAGAGGTCCTTCCCAATTCTGACTGAGCTGATGGTGTTGCTCAACATCATTTTGCACAGCCATATAAGTTTTTCGGGGAAACCAAATTCAGACATAGCGGCATATAGGGAGCTCCTTTTAGTGCTGTCGAAGGCGGCTTTAAAATCGACGAAGAGGTAATGTGTGTCGATTGTCTTTTCGCGGGTTTGTTCAAAGATTTGGCGCATTGTGGAAATCTGGTCGATAGTAGATTTACCAGGTCTAAATCTGCACTGATAAGGTCCATTCAGCCGGTTCACGGTGGTCTTCAATCTTTCGCACAATACACTTGACAGGACCTTATATGCGATATTAAGAAAATCAGCCTTCCGCGATAGTTGGTGCAGTTTGCAGTATCCCCTTTCTTGTGGACTGGGCAAAGAACACTTAGATTCCAATCGTTAGGCATGCACTCGGCCGGCATGCACTCGTCCGACCATATTTTGCGAAGAAGCTGATGCATGCGTCTTACCAACTCCTCGCCGCCGTATTTGAATGGCTCCGCAGGTAATCCATCAGCGCCCCAGGCCTTGTTGTTTTTCAATCTGGTTATTACTCGTCATAATCGGATGGGGGGATATTTATTCGATCATCGTCGATTGCGGGATCGGGTTCGTCATACCTGTACAGTAAATCGCTGTCTCCATTTAGATGAACAGAGAAGTGTTCCTTCCATAATCTAAGTACTTCCTGGACATCAGTTAGAAGGTCGCCGTTTTAGTTCTTACAGGAGTTTTCCCCGGTCTTAAAACCTTCCGTCAGTCGCCGTATTTTTTGGGAAAATTTTCGGGCGATATTTCTGGTGGCTAGCAGCTCAAGCTCCTCTCACTCACGCATCTCTGCCTTTGCTTCTTTCTTCCTGAAAAGGAGTCTCGTTTCCCTTTTTAACTCGCGACAGCGTTCACACGCTCCTCTTATAGCCCTTTAGGCAGCGTCTTTTCTTTCGGTTGCTACGCGGCATTCTTCATCGTACCAGTTGTTTTTCCGTGACCGCCGGTAACCAATTTTTTCCTCGGCAGCAGTACGAAGTGCTTTGGAGATATGCTCCCACTGCTTCTGCATTCCTTCAGGCTGAGTTGAGCTCTCAGAGAACAGGTGTGAGTGTCGAGTTGCGAAATCATTGGCAGTCTGTTGCGATTGCAGCCTTTCGACGTCTAGCTTTCCTTGTGTTTTTTGTTCCTTGGTTTTAGCCGCGCAGAATATATCTATCTACATATAAAACACCAGTCATAATTTCCCTAACCCAATGAATGGGTCCCACGCCTAGCCAAGAAAAGCATACATGACAATATTCGACTCGTCCAACCATAAAATATTGTGCCATTCGGCCGAAGGCCAATTCAAATGTTCTTTGTCAAAACACTCGTACATGCGTTTTAGTAAACAACGGTAGTTTTCTTGGACCTTGGGCACCCAGGTCGCGCTCACGCAACGCCGACGAACAGACACAACGCTTGAAGACATATTTAGTCTCAGTAGCAGCCGCAAATGGAAACTGCTTTGAGTATCTGACGACGGACTTATTTCCTCTTACCGATATTGCTGGCTTTCTTCAACGCTTTTTGCCACTTGGTTGGTACTTGATAGCATTACGTACTATTGTTAGTAAGTAACCAATGATATTTTGCACTCCCACATAAGTTTTGCTATCAGCAATCAATAATAAAAATTTGGCCAATAGCTATAGAATAACAATTAGATAAATTTTCCACAAAGGTAGTCGCGATAATATACACTTTTTATATACTTTTTCACATACTACGAAGATTTTGACTGACTAAAAAGCCGTTGCAACTAAAATATTATACAAATTTAACAAAACCAAATGGTTAATTATAATAAGTGATTAAATGTTTTGAAGCCGACTACTTAATCTAATGGATTTTTCAGTGGATACCAAAAAAATGTGTATTGACGCTTTCTCCCTCCCACGACGCTTTTTTATTAACTGCTGGAGTATACTCGCTGTGTCCAGGGTTCCGTACAATAAATTTATACTTTGGGGCCCTTTTGCAAGTCGTATTTCAACTTTATTTAGAGCTAATTATTCACTTAAAATACAATGTTTACTTATCTACATATATTAAACTTCATGTACTCCACTTCTCCTTTTGTTATTTTACTGGGTAACGGTGTGGCTGGCTTATTAACGGTCCACCCGTGTACAGTTGACGCTCCGTAGCCTCGCGTCGGTGCTTCTGCGGTTGTCGATGCTTTGCGTGCTTACTTGCGTTGACGTGCTTTCGTTGTTTTTACGTTAATTATTATGTTGGCTAGATGTTCACTCGTGTCCTGTTAGGGCTTTATTACGAGATGCGTTGGTGACGTTCTTTAGCTATGTGTTGCTTTTGATTAACTCTGAGGACGTATCCAGGAGTTGCAACTCAATCGCCCGGCTGCTTCAGCGAGCAATCCGAAGGTATCTTTCGACGGCTCTGTTCCTTTCCAGGTATTCACGCATCAATTTGAAAAGCCGGCAGCAGTGAATAACTGCAATGCTGAGGATAAAGTTGCTGCACTCTTCGTGGCATTGGAAGGGTCTGCAGCTAAAATCTTATAGACTATTCCAGAGTACGAACGGAACAGTTAAGAAGCATTGATGGCCGCTGTCGAGAGACGTTACGGAAGCGAGCATAGGAAACAGATATATCGAGTTTCAAAACCGCTACCAAAAAGCGAATGAGACTTTGCATGAGTTTGCGTCGGATGTTGAAAGGCTGGCCCATTTAGCAAATGCGGCTGCACCCGTGGAACACACTGAGAGGGTAAAAATCCAGAGCTTCATAAATGGAATACGAGACGTGGAAACGAAGCAAGCAACATATCAGAGTCCAAAACCAACATTTGCTGAAACTGTATCACATGTACTGACTCAGGAAACAGCCTCACTTTTGAGTAAGCCAGGGTACAAAGCCCATCGTGTGGAAGTAGAAAGCCCAGATTGGGTAGACACAATTTTGGAAGCACTGAAGGGATCACAACAGAAAAATGCTGGAGTTATCAAATGCGGGAAGCCAGGTCACATTGCACGTCATTGCGATGTTGATTCTATTGGTTCCAACAGCATGGGTGGTCTTAAGAACAAAGCTGGTGGAGATGAGCAGGAGTGAGTCAGATGTAAAGATCGAAAGCTAGTTCAAGCTTTCGAATGCCCCGTTATTTCTGTATACCAAACCTGAAGAAAATCGAGCAGTCTTACAGTTGGAGCATATGTGGATGGCAAGGAACGTGTACTGACTGTAGATACGGTCGCATCTCATTCTGTAATTCGATCTGATTTGGTCAACAGGAGAGTAAAGCCATTACTTGAAGCAAGATTGCGTACGGTCACTGGCGAGTATAACCAAGTACAGGGAGAAGTGGTATGTGAAGTCTTAATTAGGAAGGTCATGGTTCTACACAATTCGTTGTGGCAGAGATCGTTGATGAAATCATATTGGGAGTAGATTTCTTAGTTGACCATGGCATCAGGATAGATATGCAGAGAAGGATTATGCGCTATAAAAACAAGAATGTACCAATTAACTTCTGTTTGGATAAAGGGCTTAGCAGTAAGCGAGTACCGGTGTAGGAGATTCGACAAAGACCACCAAAGTCAAAGGCAGTAGATCCTGCAAAGGTTGATGGAACGAATGGGCCAAACAAATCAAAATCAAAGGTACCTGCGAGGAAAACACTGGTATTAACAAACCCTAATAGACACACTAAAATCAACGAAAGAATTTACCAGAAAGAATGCAAGGGTGGGTTCAAGCCGGCGCGCAATACTGTTGTGAAATGTCTGAACGATACTGATTATGCGAAGCCAATCTGTCAAGCTAATGCTCTTCAAAGTAGTTCAGTGGCCAAACAACAGAGTGTGAGGCAACGCACTAGGATAATGTGTAGTAAGATGCAACACAGGTACGGCGAGAACAACAAGTCGGAAAGTTTCTTGGTGGGAGATTTGGTAGTGTTATACAACCGGCGGAAAATTGTTCATTCAAAATTTCAATGTAGCTGGGAAGGAAGAAGTAGTGAAGCAGATCAGTGATGTCATCTACCGTATACAAACAATTGGGAAACCACGAAATAGAGGGGTGGTTCATTTGCAGAGGCTAGCAGCGGTTAGATCGAGAAATTTTTCTGATCGGGACGATCAGACTTAAGTGGAGGGCAGTGTGACGAATATCAGCATCACTAAGCTGTTAGCTAATAATCACGAAACAACAAAACACATGAAGCAACCACTCTTATGTACATGTACACATTAAAACTAGCCATACTTATGTACAAGGCAACGAAGAGATATCTCACACACACAGATGTAGTCATCAGCCGAAATAGTTACTCACACATACACACGCGTATGGCTATAGGAGAGGCGTGGACTACAGATATACATGTATATAACTGGTAACTAACCAAGCATGAGCTACAACTGTTCGCGAAATTACTAGACTATAGGAGAAATGGGTGAACGAGGAAACCGGGAGCATAAAAGCAGCGCAAGCTGAGTAATAACGATTCAGTTTTGATATAAACACGGTATTGGTTTTTAAGTATAATTGTGAAGTACTACTCCCAAAGTAAGCTAAATAAATACCAGATTGCAATACTGAATATTTTAGTGTTTTATTCAACAGTTTAGCGATTCGAACGTTATCAGAAGTTTTCAAATAAGCGGAATGTCCCAAAATTCGTTCCAGTATGCTGTATATTTGATATACAGATAAATAAATAAATAACACAGTCTATGGTTGTTCTAATAGGAGCAGGATGGCTGCAATTGGATTTCTCAAAATATCACGTAGCTATACAAACCAATTAACTTACGTGTAAACATATGGACCCACTTCATCCAGGATTGGCTTCGATGCATTGTTCAAAAATTCATTTGCATTTGTAACATTATATACATATACAGATATTTTTGGCTCCACTGGGGGTTTAGCCCACCACCCAAAAGTTTGACTTCCCGGCCGTAGTGCAACTTGGTAGTTTATAACTAAATTTATAAGCGTTGTGAATTCACATGTTACCAAAATTCCAAGTATAAGAAGGCATACTGCAATAGCTATCGTAATCCCTGGAAGAGAATTAAATATTAAAAATATATTTAGTATATGTTTACGGAGATTACAATACCAAGAATATTAAGAAGTGTATCAAATATATACATATGGGTGTTCCGCGAAAGTGTCAACTAAGAGAGAAAAATTGAAGTTTTGTCTAGGAAAATTGTATAGATGTCTACGACACAAAATATTGGCCCAATTACTTGGCGAACATAATAACTGTTACTGAAACATGCTTAGTTACATAAATGTAATATTGCTAGTATAACATGCTCGCAATGAGTTTTGAATTCGAAATAAAAAAAGACAGTCTACACAACTATTGTGATTGTAGCAGCGTAAGTGTGACAAGAACGAATTTTAATTTAGGTACCCAACAGGTATTTCTGTAAATGTTTTTAAAAGTAGCTTAAAGTAAACTTGCTGTGTCACACGATATACATATAAGCGGTTTCAATATGAAATATATTTAAATTTTTTCCAAAAAACATTTTGTAAGTGTTGAGGGTAAATGTTTATAAATATTTTAACTGTGAAAGTAAATTGTAAATGTTTACAAAAAACCATGAACAAACAATTTTTTCAATTTGGAAATTTTTAAATTATTTTCATAAACAGTTATTGTATGAAAAAGAATGGCTGCATTTAAACCGCTTCTTGAATTCTCCAAGAATGCGTTAGAATTGCAGCTAAACTTGATTCAATGTATTTATGAAATTAGGAATTTATATACATATGTGTGTACATTTATTATACGTATAAATTATTGAAATAATTCATTGAAATAAAAATTATCGTTTAGAAAAGCATTAGAAAAATATTTATAAAAAACTTTATATTAGAAATTTTTTATAAGCTTACATTTATGAGCTTATAGGCAAGGAGCCGTTTCGATTATTTGACGCTTATTTCTAAACGATTTATTAAGGTTTTGTAGGCTTAATGTTATTTTGAGAAAGCTTATTAAAAGTTTACATTATGTTTACTTTGCTTGTTGGGTAATATATCGGCACTCTGGCGTTTGTGAGTGTACCCGCCTTTAATAACAATATGTATTACATATATTCTAAGTTACGTGGACATTTTTCGTTTAGCTCAAGCTTCAACAAAACGTCCATAATATTGAAATATAGTTCGCAAAACAATAAGGCAAGAAGCACATGATGCGTAGCGTCATAGTCACGTACAAGATATTTCTTGTAGCTACGATTCAAGATCTGCACCCTTAGCTATTTCCAAGCACCACTACAAAAAGGAAAATATTTCTTGAAATCAAATGAATTAATTAAGGCTAGATTCGCTTTTGATACAAAAAATTCGCGTGTGTTTTTGGTATTGGTAAATAAATTACATGTCCAGCGACAAAGAACTGGTATTGCTAAATTTTCTTCGTCACGGTAAGAAAACAAAAGTAAAGGACAATTTTGGGCACATCCATATGGTTGGAAAAACTCCAATAAAAGATTATTAATCTGCGCAAAGGATTTGTCTGAGGATGATAAAAAAGTTCCGGACATTTAAACACGTTTAAGGATTTGATTATGCTGCATACGTGCGTGTGTTCCTCCAGAAAAGGGGCTTATGAAAACATTAAGGTATGTGTATAAAAAAGGCGTTCTATTGCATAGAGAGTTGCTCAAGTCATCCTAACTCGACGAAATCGTCAAAACGCTTGCTGGCAGCACTTGGTGAAAATATAAAGGAACACTGTTGACAATGTAGAAATCAATTGACCCGCCGATGTTGCGCTGCTCGTCGCCAACATGGGTTACATAGCAGTAAGGAGCTCCTCCGTGACCACTGCTAATCGCTCTTGCTCAACTTCAATCTGGATACTGTAGTAGGTTAACCTCCTACTCGTCGTGCATGCAGTATGTCCTCACAAGACATAAACCATCAGTGTGAAACCAGCAGCAACTTCTTTGTCGTCCAAGTTCATTAAAACTGCTAGATTTCTCAGCCTCCCGCTAGAGTACATTAATGTCAATGTCCTGAGTTATCGAGCCTTTTGTAATAGGGCAAGGATTGCTATAACAACAACCCTATTCTGCTGCCAAATTCGGCAGGTTATATGAGCACTTCTACAATCGGATCTTTTCATCCATCAGTAGAAGAGATTTTTGTCTGAAATACTACAAGCACCAAAGAGATTCTCTAGAATTTATTGAGGGATACCTGATCCTGCCTCCCTGCCAAGTCTTCACATGTCCATTCAAACTAACATACGAATGATCTGAATGCGAAGAAGTGAGAGTACTGTAGATTTCATCTCAATAGTTCTCAGACGGCCGCCGTGGTGTGATGGTAGCGTGCTCCGCCTACCACACCGAAGACTCTGGGTTCACACCCCGGGCAAAGCAACATCAAAATTTTAGAAACAAACTTTTTCAATTAGAAGAAAATTTTTCTAAGCGGGGTCGCACCTCGGCAGTGTTCGGAAAGCACTCCGAGTGTATTTCTGCCATGAAAAGCTCTCAGTGAAAACTCATCTGCCTTGCAGATGCCGTTCGGACTCGGCATAAAACAAGTAGGTCCCGTCCCGCCAATTTGTAGGAAAAATTAAAAAGGAGCACGACACAAATTGGAAGAGCAGCTCGGCCTAAAATCTCTTCGGAGGTTATCGCGCCTTACATTTATTTTGTTTTTTAGTTCTCAACTAACACAGTTGCTTTTTTTAAATTATGTCAAGGTATTGTAACTATATCGTTTTATTCGACAGGATGTCTTTATTTTATTTGCGATATTTAGTTTGTCTTACGAAATTGCAACTTGTCCTTTCGGCTGGCGCAGGAAGAAGAAGGAAATCAGTGAAGTTAGCTGCGCTTCCCTCTTTTTGACATTTTTATATTTTCTTTTATACTCGACATCCTATGCCAGGGTTGCTATGTACAGGGTTGCTTATATGAATAAAACTTAAAACTAAAGGTGACATTACTAACTTAAGGTGACATTACAACTCGGCCAATCTGACATAATGATTGACCTAAATCAATTAACATTTCATGTTGAGGTAGTGTGACCGGTTGCCGTTGGTGACTGGACATTATTATTATTTTTTTCTATGTTCCCATTGGTTGGCGAACACCATTTGCGACTTTTTAAAGCTTCAACCACTCCATCATATGGTAAATGTGTCAATTGGCAGTTATTTATATCTCTGATGATGTAACGGTCATTTGGCAATGATTTATGGATAACGTATGGTCCTCTATATTTCTGAATAAGTTTCTTGTTGGTTCAGACGGTTGTATCAGTGGGCCTTATAACTACGAAGTCTCCAACTGAGTAGGTCTTGGCAGGGACACTGTTTCTCAAGAAGTATCGTAGATCATATTCCTGGGACCGTTCTATGTTTTTAAGAGCGTCTTGTCGGGTTTCGCTAAGGTTCCTAACATCTTCATTTGACAACTTTTCCTCCAGACATTCGGTCAGTTCGTCGTTGAAACAGCCCCTTTGATTTATTCCGAAAAGTAAATCACTTGGAGTGCATTTAGTCGTACTATGAACGGTGTTATTCATTGCATATTCTATTTGCGACAATTTAATGGCCCAATCAGAGTGTTCCTCGGACTCAGTCATCCTACTTAACATTGCCTTGAGGACACGATTGGCCCTTTCTACCTGGCCGTTCGCTTGTGGTGACGCCACTGCAACTTTAACATGTTCTATATTCCCTTTTAATAAGAACTCGCTGAATTCAAGGGAGGTGAAAGAGCTACCTCCGTCAGTTATGATCCGTAGAGGACGGCTGTAGTAGCCAAAGTACTTTTATAGTGAGCAGCACACTTCTCTTGTGCTCGTAGAATTCACTGGATACAATTTTACAAACTTCGTGAAAGCATCTATAACCACCAATATATGTTTACGCTTTGACCTAATCGCGGGCAGGGGGCCGAAGTGGTCCAAATTGAGGGTATCAAATAGAATTGGTTTCTTTGGAATACTAAAGATTATGCTCGTTAGAATGAGCAAGCGCAGAATATATAATGCATTTGATGCAGTTTTGGATTAATCTACGAATTTTTTCCGTCATGTCGCTGAACCAATAGGTTTCCTTATTTGATTATAGCATATATCTGCCCCTAGATGACCTATTTTCTCATGTGTAAACCGAATTACATTTTCTTGCATTTCTGTAGAGACACACAGCATGACCTTTTGACCAATCCTGCGACATACTAAGCCATCGACCAGTTCGTATACTATTATTTCCCCTTTTTCCAATTCGCTCATATGTTTCTTAAGTTTTTCGTCTCGATTGTGGGCGATTTAGATCTGAACATCCAAATCATCCAGGTCTACTGCAGCAACTAACATACATTTCTTCACCGAGGGCCGAGGTTTCACTATATCTTCGCGTTTGCATGCTTCGTGTTTTACAATTGAGCCTACGCCCTCCTGCTTTTCTAATAATCATCGAACCATCAGCTAGTCCATGGAGCTCGCCGACGGTAGTTGTGAAGAAGAAGGACGGAAAAATGAGGTTTTGCGTGGACTATCGCAAGTTGAACGACGTCACGACAAAGGATACCCATTGCCAAGAATTGATGACACCCTGGACTTGCTATCTGGTACGAAATCGTTTTCCATATTGGACTAGAAAAGCGACTACTGGCAAGTGGAAGTGAAGGAGGAAGACAAAGAGAAAACAGCCTTCAGCGTCGGAGATGGTCTTTGGCAATTTACAGTGATGCCTTTTGGGCTTTGTAATGCACCAGTTACTTTTGAGACACTAATGGATCAGGTTTTGAACGGACTACGCTTGGTGTACCTGGACGACATCATCGTATTGGGAAAAACTTTGATGAACATCTTAAGAACGTGGAGGAAGTTTTCCAGAAAATAGCTGGCGCTAGTCTGAAACTGTCCCAAAAAGTGTTCACCGTTTAGAAAGGAAGTAAGTTATTTGGGTCACAAGATAACGACAGAGGGCATCTGCACTGCGAATGAAAAGATAGAAGCTGTAAAGGATTGGCCAAGACCCTGCATGAATTAGGAAGTTTCCTTGGGTTGCGCACATATTACCGCTGATTTGTACTAAACTTTGACAGCGTAGCCCATAGAATCCATGAGCTTACAAGAAAAAATAAATCTTTTGAATGGAAGAAGGAGCAAGAAGTGGCTTTCCAAACATTGAAAGAGCGTTTGAGCACTGCCCCAATATTGGCATATCCGAGTCCAGGAGCAACGTTTATTCTAGATACAGATGCACGTGGATATGCTATAGGAGGCGTTTTATCACAACTGGTCAATGGACGGGATAAGGTAGTTGCATATTGCAGCCGATCAATTGGAAAACCAGAGAGGTACTGTTGCGTTACACGGACAGAGCTGTTGGCATTGGTAGAGTGCATTAAACATTTTTACAAGTACCGCTACGGGCAGCGATTCCGCTTCAGGACAGGCACGCAGCTTCGTAATCCAGGTCAATTGGCATGGTGGATAGAGCGACTCCAAAGCCATGACTTTTCAATTGAGCATCGGAAAGGTAGTACCCATGGGAATGCCGATGCAATGTCACGAAGACCATATAATTTGGAATGAAAACACTGTTCGAAAGCTGAGGCTAAGGAAGACATCACAGGTACGGCTTATGACTATAACATACTCGGATGAATGGGACATGGAATAACTAAGGAACTGTCAGCTAGCAGACCCAGATCTGCCACATGTTATGCAAGGGCTCGAACGAAACGAAAGACCAAATAGAGAGGAAATGTCAGCAGAGAGTCGTATTGCGAAGTCATGGAACAGTTTACAATTGATATCCGATTGCCTGCATCGAATATGGGAGAGTGAGGAGGGTGAATGTAAGATGAAACTGGTAGTTGTTCTAAGGAAAAGGATTATGGATGTTCTCAATGAGCTACATAACGGTCCAAGTGGAGGTCATCTTGGAATCACGAAGACGCTCGAGAAAATTAAGCAGAAATTCTATTGGGTTGGTTACCGTCAATCGGTCACTGAGTAAATAGCCAACTGCGGGGTTTGTAGCAGAGCGAAAGGGCCCAAAATGCGAAGTGCCAGATGAAGCAATATAACTCAGGTGACCATTTGAAAGGATCGCTATGGATGTCGCAGGTCCATTTCCTTCTAGCAACCGCGGAAACAAATATGCACTGGTGGTTATTGGATTATTTAAGCAATTAGCCAGAGGTAGACCCAATCCCAAATCAAGAAGCGGAAACAGTAGCAGAAGTGTTTACAAACAATTAGGTTGCAAGCTATGGTATACCACTGGAGTTACATTCTGACCAAGGCAGGAATTTTGAATCAGCTGTGTTCCAAGAAATGTGTAAAACATTGGGAGTTCGAAAAACTCGGACAACTGCATTGCATCCTCAGTCCGATGGTATGGTGGAACAATTCAATAGAACCTTGGAGGGGCACTTAAGGAAAGTAGTAGACAAGTTCCATAAAGAGTGGGATACACACATATCATTATTCTTGGTGGCTTACCGTTCGGCAGTGCATGAGACAACGGGCCAAACTACCCCAAAAATTTTTGGTAATTTTTGGAAATTACCTTCGACTGCTAGCTGATTTGAAGTTTGGATGAATGCCGATGCGAAGAGAAATGCAAGAAATAAACTGGTGTCTTAGAGGAAGAGATAAGGGAAATACACGATCTTCTAAGGGAACGAACCAAGATTACGAGTGCCAAGATGAAAGCCACATACGATAAGGCAATTAATTCGGAAGGTTTTCGGGAAGCATATTTGATGCTGTTATACAACCCACAACGAAAGAAAAGTTTGTCCCCGAAGTTTCAGTGTAACTAAATACCACCTTAGCCAAGGAAGATACCATTAAATCCTTATTTCCAAGCTTACTTAATACGAAGTTTTCAAACACCGGTAGCAACTTCGATATTCCAATTTTTCGAGCCCGGGTCAAGCCTTATATTTTCCACCACATATGGGCGGCCGCCGTGATGTGGTGGACGCATGCTCCTTGCGAAAATCCCTAGTTAAAGCCAGGCAAAGGAACCTAAAAAATTTGAAAACAGGGTTTTTCTATTAGAAAACACTTTTTCTAAGCGGGGTCGCCCCTGGCGATTCTATTGAGTCTAGACAAAAACAAATTTCTTACAGGGTAGGCTTAAAACACCCTGCAAAAAATCGTGCGATTAATGCCTAAAGAGAGCCGTCTGCGATAGATCTCTTTTGTCCACATTGGAGTATAATTGATCCCTTCTAGTCCCTTTTGGCTATATTTGGCATCACTCAGTGTGAAATTTATGTAGCCAATTGACATATATGTAATACTCCTATATTGCTACAAAAGGCTAGGTACATTCCCAAACATCAGAGTGCCGATATATTGCTGTTTAAACGTTTCTGTTTTTGTATTCAATAATCGAATGTACCTAAATTTAAATTTTTTCTTTTCACACTTATGCTGCTACAATCACAAAAATTTTATAGGCTGTCTTGTTTTGACTTCGAATTCAAAACACATTGCGAGCATTTTCTATTAGCATAGGCTAGCTATAGGAGTATTACATATATGCCAATTGAAAAAACATTAAAAACAAACAGCAACGAAATAAATAAAATAAAAAGATTAAATGTGACTGAATAGAATTATTTATGAAAAATGCGGAGTTCTATACCGAACCTAAGATACTAGGACCATATGTTCCATTGTCGTAATATTTGTTTTGTTTTTATTATTGTACAACACCAATACGAAACAAGTAAGGAATGCTAAGTTCGGGTGTAACCGAACATTACATACTCAGCTGAGAGCTTTGGAGACAAAATAAGGGAAAATCACCATGTAGGAAAATTAACCTAGGGTAAATAAAAGGTGGTAATGAGTATTTTAAAAGGGAGTACTCCTTGCCTTTTCGAGATATCGGCATAAAGGTGGACCCGGGGTGACTCTGGAATGCGTTTGTACGACATGGGTATCAAATAAAAGGTGTTAATGATTATTTAAAAGGGAGTGGGCCTTAGTACTATAGGTGGACGCCTTTTCGAGATATCGCCATAAAGGTGGACCAGGGGTGACTTTAGAATGTGTATGTACGATATGGGTATCAAGTAAAAGGTGTTAATGCGTATTTAAAAGGGAGTGGGCCTTAGTTCTATAGGTGGGCACCTTTAAGAGATATCACGATAAAGGTGGACCAGGGGTGACTCTAGAATGTGTTTGTACGATATGTGTATCAAATGAAAGGTGTTAATGAGTATGTTAAAAAGGAGTAAGCCTTAATTCTATAGGTGGACGCCTTTTCGAGATATCGCCATAAAGGTGGACCAGGGGTGAACCTAGAATGCGTTTGTACGATATGGGTATCAAATGAAAGGTATTAATGATTGGTTAAAAGGGAGGGGGCCTTAGTTCTATAGGTGTACGACTTTTCGAGATATCGCCATAAAGGTGGACCAGGGGTGACTCTAGAATGTGTTTGTACGATATGGGAATCAGATGAAAGGTGTTAATGGGTATTTTAAAAAGGAGTGAGCCTTAGTTCTATAGGTGGACGCCTTTTCGATATCGCCATAAAGGGGGACCAGGGGTGACTCAAGAATTTGTTTGTACAATATGGGTATGGAATGAAAGGTGTTAATGAGTATTTTAAAAGGGAGTTGGCCTTAGTTCTATAGTTGGACGCCTTTTCGAGATATCGCCATATAGGTGGACAAGGGGTGACTCTAGAATGTGTTTGTACGATATGGGTATCAAACGAAATGTGTTAATGAGTATTTTAAAAGGGAGTGTGCTTTAGTTTTATAGGTGGACGCCTTTTCGAGATATCGCCATAAAGGTGGACCAGGGGTGACTCTAGAATTTGTTTGTACGAGGTGGTTATGAAATGAAAGTTGATAATGAGTATTTTAAAAGGGAGTGGGCCTTAGTTCTATAGGTGGACGCCTTTTCGAGATATCGCCATAAAGGTGGACCAGAGGTTACTCTGGAATGTGCTTGCACGATATGGGAATCAAATGAAAGGTGTTAATGGGTATTTTAAAAGGGAGTGAGCCTTAGTTCTATAGGTCGCCTTTTCCAGATATCGCCATAAAGGTGGACCAAAGGTTACTCTAGAATGTGTTTGTACGATATGGGTATCAAATGAAAGGTATTAATGAGTATTTTGAAAAGGAATGGGCCTTAGTTCTATAGGTTGACGCCTTTTCGAGATATCGCCATAAAGGTGGAGCAGGGGTGACTTTAGAATGTGTTTGTATGATATGGGTATAAAATGAAAGGTGTTATTGAGTATTTTAAAAGGGAGGGGCCTTAGTTTTATAGGTGACGCCTTTTCGAGATATCGCCATAAATGTGGATCAGGGGTGACTCTATAATGCGTTTGTACGATATGGTTATCAAATTAAAGGTATTGATTTTTAAAAAGAAGTGGCCCTTAGTTGTATATGTGAAGGCGTTTTCGAGATATCGACCAAAATGTGGACCATGGTGACCCAGAACGTCATCTGTCGGGTACCGCCAAGTTATTTATACATATATATAATACCACGAACAGTGTTCCTGCCAAGATTGCAAGGGCTTTTGATTTCGCCCTGCAGAACTTTTTCATTTTCTTCTACTTGTTTAACCCTTTCAGTACATCTTTTTATAGAGCCGTCCAAAAAATCTAAAATTTTACGTGAGACCTCTTATTGGTTCCATTAGCAATAATAAAAACAATTTTTTCCAAAATTATTTTCGGAAAATGGTTTTTTTCAATGTTGCCATATGGCACCAAATTTGGTTAAAAGCACAGAAAAACATACATACGTAATATTTGAAACAAAGATGTTTTATTCAACAAATCAAAAAGTAATGAAGATAATGAATAATAATACTGGAAATAATAGTGATAATAATAATAATTATAATAGTAATAATAATAATATTAAAAATAATAATAAGAATAAGTATGTTTATTACGATAGTTGTAGGTATTTAGCTTATATAATGAGGCAATCCCGAGATGCATAGGTGAATCTGGCATTTTGAATATTTGAACCTGGTATATACTGAACATCCGTTGATTTTGCATATACTTTTGTCTTTTGGTTGCTCCGGCCAATATTGGTTTCCATCATATCGTATGGAAACAGCAGGTGCTGTTTCATTTGTACGTCTTGATTTAGCTAGACGTTTTTCACTAAATATGGCTTTTGGCCGCACACATTTTCTAGAACAATAATTTTTCTTGGACAGACAATTAGCCCATCAGCAATATTTTGTCAGAATTCTAAATGGTCCATGGGCTTTTGAGTATTTGGGTCAATGCTGAAAAAGTCTCTTTTTATATATTAGCCATGAATTGCGTATGCTATGAAGTGGTGAAACACCTTGCGTGTTCATTTTTGCGATCGGTTTGATATACGGTATAGTGACAAAAGATAGTCAATTTTATCCACTCCACCCATGTTTTTATTATACACTTTGACTATGTTAGGCTGAGTTATTTCAGTCTTTTTCTTCTGTTCAGAACAAAATCTAGTAACTTTGTGTAAAGGTTCATCACTATAAATTGAAGACACAAGTTGAGCGGTTTCATAACAAAGATATTGTTTCCTCTTTCTATGTGAAAGTCTAAACTACCTCGCCCCTCTTTTTTCAACTCCTCATATTTGAGAGGTACTTTACCAATCTTAATTCCTCGTATGGTACCAGTGGCCCAAATTCCAAATTTTCGCAGTCTTTCAAAAAGGTAATAATTGAAATATTAATTTCATACTGATCTTGCCGGGAAAGCTCTTCGATCAAAAAAGTTTCTGTTTCTTGTGAGTGCTCTGTATCGGATATATCCGAGTCGTCAAAATTTATCAGAAATTTTCGATATCAGCTTCTTGCATTTTTCGTGACATGTCTAAAAAATGTTTGCTTAAGCTCAAAAAAAAGTCTGATCGCTGAGTTTCAAGCGCAAATAAATGTATGCTATTTAAAAATTGGCCGCATGTTCTTGAGAGTTTAAACACCTTAAAAGGCATTTGTTGCCAAATGGCAACATACACTTTTTAAAAAATTATAGCACCCGACACAAAGCTTTATAATCAAAAATTTCAATAGCAGTATCCAAAGCAACAATTTATGGATGTATTTTCATCAAAAATCTTTCAAAAAATTATAAAACTTTTTTTCCAGCTGAAAAACAAAAAAAATTAGTTTTTTGTAATTTTGTATTTTACTGAAAGGTTTAAACAACATAATTGTTCATACAAAATACTTGTTTTTTTTAAGTGGTGCTAACTACGCTACGCCAAAGTTTGATGTTGCCATATGGCAACAATATAGCGAAAGGGTTAACTTTCACTTGTTGGCATGTACTTATGGGCTCACTACTTGCCACTTTTCTTTTACTTTAATTTCAATTTAAACACTTACACATTTTTTCTTTAACAAATTCACAATTTTTGTTGTTGACTGTGTTTTGCAAATTACAATTTAAGATTCAGGAAGAATCCATTAATGTGCGCGCGCTCAACGATAACTGAACCAACTCCGTTTTGCCGCTGACAGTTGAGCCTTTGGTTTTTTACTTCTTTTCGTATTTATATGTACATATGTATACTTAAGGTACGTACATGACAAAGAAGCGGTATTCTTCCAATTTGATTTAATAGATTTTACATTAGGGCGTTCGAATTTATGATATACAAATTTTTAGGTGAGTATGAATTTACAGATGAGTATGAGTTTAAGGTAAGTATATGTATCTATGTATTTTACTTCATTAAATTAATTCATTGGCTATACGTACATACATAGATGAATAGTTAATTTTTATAGAATTCAGGTAAGTATAAGAGTAGATTTACATATGTATATGCAGGAGTTCTTGAAGCTGATCGAGCGTACTCTTCGCTTGGTTGACTAACTTCCTCAGATTACGTTGGTTGGCGCTGCGGCTCTGTAAGCGCGCCGCTGGTCTTTCAATTGCACGCTGCCTGGTTCTTCCACGTCGATCATCACGCCCATGGCGTATGGGTGGTGGAGGTGTCGGACGTCGATTACGTGTTGCTGTTGCAATATGAGGCCGATGCAACAGCGTGTGATGAGCTCTGCCACAGTGGCGGCAGCTGCCGGTGGAAGTGCACGCCCCTGTGGTGTGAGATGTGGCTAAGCAGTTTATGCAGTAGCGATGGACGCGTGCAGACTCATATCGCTCTGCTGGAGTCATGGCCAAAAACGCATGGCAATGACGCAAAGAGTGGGGGCGACAGCACAGCCTGCATTTTCCGCGCTCCATTATGAGCTCTGTGGAGACATTTGAGAGAAAAAAAAAAGAAACGAAAACAGAGGAATTAGCTGTGATATTAAAAGAGAAGGGTGACCAGGGGAGTTGGAGGGATAGGGCACAGGACGTGTGTGAGAGGGGGGCTATGACGTGGGTAATAAACATATCTTTGTAATGTTGCGCCTAATTGTGCCGTTCTGGGTGTGAATGTCGACGACGCGAACATTCTCGTCAGGTCCTACGTGTAGGTTTGAAATTCGACCTAGCCGCCATTCGTTGGGGGGCAGAAAGTCGTCTTTGATGACGACTAGGTCCCCTACCTTGACGTTGGGTTCTTGGGCCTTCCATTTTTGACGCTTATGCAATTCCTTTAAATATTCATTTTTCCAGCGATTGCTGAACTGATGGTGAAGGACTTTCAGTTTCTGCCATCGGTGGAGGAGGCTAATATTGTCGGGATTGGGTTCTGGGAGAGACAGCAGGGGGCTCCCCGCAAAAAGTGGCCTGGGGTTAAGACGTGTAAATCATGGGGGTCTTCGTACATTGGAGGGAGAGGTCTAGAATTAAGGACCGCTTCAATTCGAACTAAAAGTGTCGCGAACTCTTCAAACGAGAATTTATGGTTTCCGGCAACCTTCTGGAAGTGTATTTTGAAGCTCTTCACTGCTGCTTCCCAGAGACCGCCCATGTGAGGAGCGTACGGGGGGATGATCTGTCAAGAGAGGCCATGCAGAGCGTATTTGTCGGCTATGTCCGAGGCGGCTTCACTTAGAAAAGACGATAGTTCTTTCTAAATTGCTCGTTGAGCTCCGACGAACGTTTTTCCATTCTCTGACATCATCTTATGAGGCAGACCGCGGCGACCGGCAAAGCGAGCAAAAGCGGCTCTAAATGCTTGCGTTGTTAGGTCCGAACAGGCTTCTAGGTGAATAGCCTTGGTGGAGAAGCAGACAAACACACAGACGCAAGCCTTTGTGTGGGAGGCTCGATGTAGTGGGGATGTTTTGACGAGAAACGGGCTGAAAAAATCGACACCTGTTATGTGAAAGGGTAAGGTATATGTCGTCCTTTCCGCTGGTAGAGCAGCCATTATCTGCGACTTCATCTTTTGCTTGTACACCGTACATGGTTTGCAATTAGAAATACAGGATTTTATTTTCAGCTTTAATTCAGGGATGTAGTATTCTTGTTGTTGTTTTTCTGCATGGAGAAGCGTTGAGTGTAGGAAATTGAGAAACAGTATGCAGAACCTGGAAGTTTCCGGAATTATTATAGGGTAACGCTCGTTGTCGCTCATAGGCGCCTTACTGAGCCGCCCATTCACGCGTAGGAGGCCCTTGGCGTCGAGCATGGGATTCAGGGATAAGAGAGAGCATTTTTTACTTATGGGTTTCGATGCTTTTAATAGTGAAATCGTGTCTCCATAATGCATTTGTTGCGCTGGGAGGATGAGGCGTTCCTTTGTGTGTGTTAATTCTGCGTGAGAAATCGAGATTGTCGGGGGGATTGGGAGTCCCTTTGCCTTATATAGGAATCGGTAGACGAAAGACATTACCCGAAGCGCACGAGCATAGGAGGGGAAACGTTCCAGCAGATCGATGCTTTCTGTGGTGTGAAGAGTGACGATGGGTTTTTGTTCTAGGGGGGGGGGGGGGGGGGGGGGGGGGGGTGTCGGTTTAGGCGTGGTGTTTGGCCAGATCTGAGAGGGTTTGGCTAACCAATCTGGTCCGTTCCACCAGAGTGGGCAGTCGACTAAGTCTTGTGACCGACATCCTCGAGTTCCTAGATCAGCTGGGTTGTCCTTGCTGGCTACATGTTTCCACGTCGCGTTGTTTACATTTTTAATGATCTGAGAGGTGCGGTTTGCAACGTAGGTTGTCCACATATGGGGTGGCTTTTCTAGCCATGCTAACATTATTGAAGAATCCGTACATAGCGTTAGTTCGTGAGGTGGTAGTTTTAGCTGAAGACGAACTTGTTTTATTAATTTAGAGAAAAGAACTGCTCCGCAAAGTTCCAATCGAGGGAGACTGACCGTTTGTAAGGGAGCGACTTTACCTTTCACCACAAGCAGGTGACAAGCGTACACGTTTGGAGATTGCTGTGTTCTTATGTATACACAGGCGCAGAAGGCTTTTTCCGAGGCGTCTGAGAAACCGTGTAATTGAGTGGGTATGTCGGGGGAGAGTTGAACCCAATGGGGAATTTTTATGTCGCTTATTGCCGTGAGACTTTCGTGAAAAGCCGTCCATTTTTGAAGGGCGCCGGCTTTGACTTCTTCATCCCAGTCAGTTCCCTCCATCCATAGTTGCTGCAGCAGGATTTTTGCTGTGATCATAATTGGCGATAGCCATCCTGCCGGGTCGAAAAGTTTCACTACCGCTGACAGAATTTGCGTTTTCGTTCGCGAATTATTCGACGGACTGGGGTCGTAGGAGTACATGAAGGAATCTGTAAGGGCATTCCATTATTCCAAGCGTTTTGGTGGAGCTGGAGTCCTGGAATTTGAGCAAATCTATGTCCAAGAGATCTGAGTGGGATATGCCTTCGAGTAGTTTTGGGTGGTTGGCCGTTATTTTTCTGAGAGAGAAACCTCCCGATTTGAGTGCTTCGATGACTTGGGTCATGGAGTCGAGTGTGGACTGTATTTCATATCCGCCGGTGAGGATGTCATCTACATATGTTTCATGCAGAAGTACATTGTTGGCGAGGGGGTATTCTTCTTTAGTGTCTTCTGCTAATTGGCGGAGTGTCCTAATCGCGAGATAGGGTGAGCAGTTGACACCAAAGGTGACTGTTTTTAACTTGAAATCTTCAAGCTTGGAGTTAGAAGATCTACGAAAGAGGATTCGTTGATAATCTTGATCTTCTGGGTAGACGGTAATTTGGCGGTACATTTTTTCTATGTCACCGCTGAAAACAAATTTATATAGGCGCCACTGTAGGATTATCAGCATTAAGTCATTTTGAAGTGTGGGACCGGTGTGTAATATCTCATTCATCGAGTTTCCGGAGTGAGTTGGTTTGGAGGCATTGAAGACCACTCGTACCTTTGTGGTTTTACTATCGGGTTTTATAACCACGTGGTGAGGCAAATAGAAGGAGAAGTATTTGCCTTTGTTAATAACTTCGCGAGGTGAAGTTCGCTCCACGTGGTCCAGAGTTAATTATTCTCCTAATACTTCAGAGTACTTTTCTCTTAACTTTGGCTTTTTCTCTAGGGTTCTTTCTACGCTTATATATTGCTGCTGGGCTGCGGGTCGATAGTGGCCGAGAGCTATAGTTTCGGGAAAACCTTCCTTGAAGGGGAGTTTGACCATGTATCTACCGTCTCCTTTCCGAACGGTGGTTTTTTTGTACAGCTCCTCGCAAAATATATCATCGTCTGTTATGGATGAGGAAGTTGGAACCTCTTCTTGTTCCCAGAATCTTTTTAGCAGTTCATTTAGAGAATTATCTGGATTATCAATTACGTGGGTAGAGAATGCCGAAATTTGTTCGTTAACCGGACCACTTAGTATCCATCCAAATATTGTTGTGCGATAAGAGTTCCTGCCACGTTAGTTTCCAGGCCGTTTAGCAGAATTTGAGAGATTACATCACTACCCAGCACCATGTCAATTCTTGCTGGGGAGAAGCAATTGGGGTCTGCCAGAGATAGTGAAGAGAACTTCTGGAAGTCCACGTTTTTGGCTTTGAATGATGGCAAGAAGTGAGTTAATTGCTGCAGGATTATCGCATGAGTTGGGATTTGAGTTGCTAAGTCCTCTGAGCAAATAGTCATCAGACAAGTCTTATTTGCTTTCTGGACTACGCGTCCGCCCATCCCTGATATTTGGTAACTGCTTTTTTGTGTGGGTAGACCAAGTAGCTTTTGTATACGCGAGGACACAAAAGTTTTTTCCGAGCCTTGGTCTATTAGTGCGCGGAGCTTGAATATTTCTCCTCGGTGGAGAATGGGAACCATCGCGGTTGGCAGTAAGGTTTTTTCCTTGCGGCTAGCGAAGTGAGAGTGAACATTATTCTCATTGCGAGAGGTTGAGGCTTGATTTTGTGCTGCCTTATTTTGGAGCTTCGCGGCTTGTGCGGAGGTAGAGGGAACCTCGTTGATGTTTAGCTATTGAGGTTTAACCCTTGTTTGGTTATTAAGTGACGAGGGCCGATGATTGTTGGAGTTGACCGATGGAGTGGTCTGATAGTGGAGGAGAGAGTGGTGTCTCTTTTGGCAATATACACATTTAAAGTTGCTCTTGCACTCGGACTCCAAATGAGAAAATGCTAAGCAGTTTTTGCAATAATGATTTTGTTTAACAAAATTGTTCCGCTCCGCGACACTGAGTTGTTTAAATTTTATGCAATTCATCATAGAATGATTCGAATTGCACAGTTTACAGGATGCCTGTCGAGTCGATTCGCCTTATTTTTGAAGTTATTCGGCTGATTTTGGGGTGTTGAAGCTCGGTTGTTGAAGCTCGCATTTGGGTGGCGAGGCTTGCTTGGCCGATACGTACCGAGCCGTTCAACTACTTCATAGCACGTCGTTAGGAACTTGTCCATTTCAGACCAGAGTGGGAGCTCTTTCCTGGACTCTAGCGATTGTTCCCATAAGGCGAGAGTTTCATTGGGGAGCTTAGAGGGGCATAAATATATAAGGACGGAATCCCAGTTGTTGGTGGGGACGTTGTTTAAATTTAGAGTTGAGATGCAGTTATTTATCGTGGTTTGGATCTCTTGGATCCTTTCATCATTTTCATAAATCACGGGTTGCATATTAAATAGAGTCTTTAATTGGCTGTCTACGAGAATTCTACGATTCTCGTATCTGGACTTGAGTGCTCTCAGGCTAGCTCGAAATTTTAATCGTTGAGGGGATATTTTTGGATTATTAGGGCCGCTTTACCACGGGTTTTTTGTCTCAAGTGGTACAGTTTTTGTGCAGGGGATAATTTGTGGTGGTTTATGTAAACCGCTGTAAATGACGGCCATGTTTCGTAGCCCCCGTGTAACACTTCAGTATCGCATGCAGGAACTTTGAGATAGGGTTCAGACCTGGGCATTATCAGTGGCACCATGGGTTGTCCTTGGCTGCTGGGGTTCGGCTCCAGTTGCGCGAGCAGCTCGTTCATCCTGGTTCTTATGTTCAGTGTGTTCTCCATCACTTTGTCATAATTTTCGTCCAGTGTTGACAGGGCGCTGGCATCTGTGAGTTCATATGTGCTGCTTCGTATGACCGTTCTACTGCAATTACGAGTCTGTTGAGTTCCTCCATATATGTCTGCAAACCGGGTTTGGTGTCCTGTCGAGTTTTCCTATTTCGAAAACGGATTTCCTCAAGAATTTTTCTTCTTCTGTCTGGGACCTGCTCCGAGTCTTGGTACCTTTGGGTAGAGCTAGTTTCTCTGTTTTCTCGTCAGTCATTCCGATGCTGAGGGTTTTTGCTCAAAATACAAAAACTAGTTGCGAGACTCTTTGATTTGGGAGGTCAAAGCTAATGTTCGCTTATGTATGCGACAGGAAGTGTATCAGAGGTACACGAGAGGGTATTTTCGAGATGTGTATTTGGAGTACACAAAAAATATTACTATGCGAAAGCTTGTTTATTATATAAAATATATTGAGGGATATATTTCTATAATTTTTTTAGACTAATCGCATTTTTTGAAGGGTAATTACAAGTAACTTAAGCCTATAGGAACTCAAGGCCACGAGCCAGGTGTGAACTTCGCTAATAATTTATAGCGCGGTTTCTAGAACACAAGAAAGCCGATCATAAACAGTTTTAAAACTGATTATCATGGCGACGACACTAGGCAACAAGTGTAAATCAGATTTGCTGCTATAATTTTACTCGCAGGTATACATTTTCTTTAAATATTGTTGGTGTTTGTTACCTAGAAAATAGTTGTTGAAAGATGGAATTATTAAATATATGAATACTAAGTTCGTGTTTGAATCCGTTCACTTGAATCATCTAGTACTTTTTAGTTGTTGTGTTAACGACAAAGACACTTCCCGAAGGTTTTAGAAGTGTTATCGATGTTGATGATCCTTTGTCAGATATAGATCCAGTACGTTGCGATAAAAAGCAAGTGGTACTTCATTGGCTTGACGCAAGCCTCCCACAACCCACTTTGGTGGGGAACAGGGGGAGAATTAAAATGTCAGGTGGTCACAGGGTTGGCCAGTTCCACCAGTGGCATTTGATCTTTCCATTTCTGGCGTACTCTTTGTAGCTCTTTGTTTGTGCCCACAAAATTTGTCCCATTATCGTTTTGGAGCCTAGCACACTGACCACGTCGGCTGACAAATTATAAATACCTTGAGAAACGCCTCAACGGAGAAGCCATTCGTAAGAGTGAAGGCCTCCCAATGTGCTACAAATGGTTTGAACATCTCAGGATTCTTTTTTTTTGCCAAAAACGCAAATTGCTGGAGTCCCACCGATAAACTGTATCAATCTTCTCAATCTTACAAGCTTTTCTGATGAGCTTGCATATATTCCCACTCTTGACTGCTGCCAGTAACTCCAGCCTAGGGATCGTCTGGAGCTACTTTGTTTCTGGACGTGATCACCATTACCATTCCATCTATGTGCAAATGCAACTTCCAAATTTCCTGTATGATAATTTTGCCAGTATGATAACAGCTGCATACAGTCCGGTCGGGTCATATATCTAAGCGATATTGCTAATAATTTGACGTTTGGTTAGTAATTTGGCGCTATCAGCAGGATGTTCGTGCACCCTTATATAGAGATTGTCCGATTTCGGGTCACAAATCATGCCCAACACTCCTGAGTTAACCTTATGTTCTATCCGCGAGCTCCGCTTTGTTGCGTGCGGACGTGTTTTTGATCGCTCCGTGTATCTAACTATTTTGC
The DNA here is from genome assembly GCF_040869045.1 of Eurosta solidaginis. Taxonomy (NCBI): domain Eukaryota; kingdom Metazoa; phylum Arthropoda; class Insecta; order Diptera; family Tephritidae; genus Eurosta; species Eurosta solidaginis. The sequence goes on along the minus strand of NC_090321.1, from coordinate 106,576,747 downwards.
AATGCTTAAGTGTATAAGCTGTCATATAGAATTCGTGCGAGAAGATTTTATCTCATGTGATATCTGTGGTCATAAAGTACATTTAAAATGTGCTAAATTAAATAATTCTGTAGCAAATCTTTTAAAATCAAACGCGAATCTAATGTTTAAATGTGACAATTGCGTGAATAGCACAATAACAATATGCCTCTCAGAGTTTAATACAGTATGCTCATCATTGTCAGAAATCCAAAAAATATTTGTTAGTGCCAATAACAATCATATTTCTATGGCAAAAAGAATGAGTAACAACAACAGCAATGCAATGAAAACGCGTTCTCGCGGTAAGTTCGTTGACTCGCCCAACTGCATTTCGCCTAATATACGAAATTCTACCAAGTGTACGAAAACTACACAACCAACACAAGGTGCTCCTGCTGGCGTCGCACTATGGCGCCTCTGCCCGAAAAGCCTGGCAAAAATCAAACATTTCATGAAAGCGTTTGATAAACCTAATACATGTATTTAATAGAGAATTTTCCAGGGATTGCGAATATAGAAATCTTATTAAACAGGAAATGATATTTTAGGAAGTAGAGCCGCTCAAAGTTGATTAATTTTTAACACTTGTAAAAATTTGTGTTTTTTGTTCTTTTTTGTTGTATTAAGCATTTTTTTGCCTCTAAACAAACCTCCCTGCTACTGCTTTCTTGTATTATAACGAATTTAATTCTAGGTTGAAGCAAAACATAAAATTTGTTTTTTTTTATAAAAGTTGTCAGATCTACCTATTTTTCGAAAAGCCTATTTTTAGGATCTTTTTCGAACTTTGATGGAAAATAAAAAAAGAACAAAAAAGGCCTCCGTGAAATTTATAGTAGGTATTCAGTTACCTGAATTCATACTGCGTCTACCTGCGTTTTTACATCAAATAAAGTGAAGCAATCTTGGGTATAAATACGCGCCTGAGCAGGCATAGGTAAGAAGGAGGCGAATTTAGTACGGTCACTTTTGTTGTTGGAATTTGTTAATAAAACCAAATTTTTCAGTTACAAGCTGCATAATATATCTGGAAATCATTTCCATAATTTGAGTATATAAAGCAATGGTTAATATAAAAAAAATAAAAATAAACATAAATATAGCTCACATCTTTTTTTATTAAGATATTCTCAATGGCAAATTTTAGAATGTCTCTAGAAAACTCTAAACTATTTGAGGTGTTCAAAGCTTCAAAGACAAAAGCGGAGTTCGTTGAGGCTATTATGACAGAATTACCAAATGAAGCATGTAATAAAGAAGACGAAGACTTGAGAGAAAAAATAGGCTTTTTCTACATTCCAATACAAAGAAAATGGCAAGCAGTCGGCCGTTCTACTTCAAGGTTTATAAGTAAGCATGAAAGCTGGCTAGCTGGTAAAAGTTTTTTCGACAAATAAATGCCTAGCACATCAACCAATCGAACTAGAGGAAGACCAACAAAACCCATAAAAGAATGTTTGACCTACACAAGGAAAAGGAAGCTGTCAGATTATACTAGAACTATCGTCACGACTCATCATTCAGAAGCATTGGCTATTAAATATAAAAAGGACGAAGAAAAGAACAAGTCTCATATCAAAGGAGCAGTTGCGTTAGCAAGTCCAGTGCGACTGGGAAGGACCAAAAACAGCATTCCCACACCCCCAAATGCGCTTCCTAGGAGATACACTCCTAAATAGTCTTTGGCGCTGTTTATCAAAGGATAAATATAATATATTGCGTGAGTCATTATTGCAACATAATGCCGATCTTTTCCCTGAATACAAACAAATCACTCAAGCCAAGAAAGAAGCAGTTCATCCAAGAGCCAAAATAACCGACGTATCAGCTGAAGTTGAGCTCCAAATCTTAATGGATAATAAGTCTATACGACTCTTGAAAAGTTTTTCTGAAGAAAAGTTGAAATCACTGTCAAACAGGCTAACATATAATATATCTAATATCTAATATATATTATAAATGGGAAAGTGTGGATGTTTGGATGTTTAGATGTTTGGATGTTTGGATGTTTGTCCAGACGTTTGTCTTTGTGACTCAATCACGCAAGAACGGCTGGACGGATTTGGATGAAATTTGGCACACAGATAGCCAATAGTCTAGAAGGATCTACTAGCAATATTTTATTGAAAAGGGGGGGGGAAGTCCCCGCCATCTAGGAACAGTTATAATTTAATTATTGTATTTTTTCGTCTTTGTGACTGAATCACGCCACAACGGGACAACGGGACGGGAAATTTGGGACAGAGATAATAGTCTACTGGCGAAATTTTTTCCGAACATGGAAAGGGGGAGGAGGACCCACGACCCCTTCGAATAATTACTTTTTAACAATTTTTACACATGATAACTTTACGTATACTGGCCTTCACCAATATTACATACTCAATGGGTGAAATAAGTCGGGGGCTTAGAAAGTGAGCAGTGATACACACCCCCCTCAGGTGCAAAATCTATAAATTTTTATAACTCAATGTAAATTTTCTCCTAAATCAATAATTTTTGGTATCTGGCTCATACAGATCGAGATCTAAAGAATATGGGAAAAACGATCAGTCGTACTCTCCTCCTCCCGCCATCCGCCCTCGTTCAATTGTTTTTATTACCCCGCTTTTATTAGCTTTACCTGTATGTTTCTTTGTAACTCTTCATTCGCTCCAACGCGCCTGCTGCCTTATTAACATGGTTTTATAATTATCTTCACCCTATTTGTAATCCCGTTAGGGTCATATCGAGACCCTTCCGAGATCATTTCCGGATGGTTTTTGGGATCCGTCCGGGGTAATTTCGGGACTTTTTCGGGACTATTTCGGGATCATTTGGGGACCCTTTCGGCATCATTTCTGTATAGTTTTCGGGATTCGTCCGGCATCCCGTCGGGGTTATTTTGGGACATTTTCGGGACTATTCCGGGATCATTTCGGGACTATTTCGCGATCATTTGGGGACCCTTCCGGCATCATTTCTGGATTGTTTTCGGGATCCGTCCGCGATCCCGTCGGGGTCATTTCGGAACTTTTTCTCGACTAATACGAGATCATTTGGGGACCCTTTCGGCATCATATCTGGATGGCTTTCGGGTTCCGTCCGGGATCCCGTCGGGGTCATTTCGGGACTCTTTCTCGACTAATACAGGATCATTTGGTGACCCTTTCGGCATTATTTCTCGAGGGTTTTCGGGATCCGTCTGGGATCCCTTCGGGGTCATTTCGGGGACTATTTCGGGATCATTTGGGTTGCCTTTCGGCATAAATTCTATATGTTTTTCGGAATCCGTCCGGGATCCCGTCGGGGGTCATTTCGAGACTTTTTCTCGACTAATACGGGATCATTTGGGGGCCGTTTCGGCATCATTTCTGGATGGCTTTCGGTATCCGTTCGGGAACCCGTCAGGGTCATTTTGGGACTTTTTCTCGACTAATACGGGATCATTTGAGGTACCTTCCGGCATCATTTCTAGATGGTTTTCTGGATCCGTCCGGGATCCCGTCTTGGTCATTTCGGGACTTTTTCTCGACTAATACGGGATCATTTGGGAACCCTTTCGGCATCATATCTGGATGGTTTTCGGGATCCTTCCGTGATCCCGTCGGGGTTATTTCGGGATTATTTCGGGATCATTTGGGGACCCTTTCGGCATCATTTCTGTATAGTTTTCGGGATCCGTCCGGCATCACGTCGGGGTTATTTTGGGACATTTTCTCGACTAATACTGGATAATTTGAGGTACCTTCCGGCATCATTTCTAGAAGGTTTTCGGGATCCGTCCGGGATCCCGTCGGGGTCATTTCGGGACTTTTTCTCGACTAATACGGGATCATTTGGGGTATTTTCCTGCATCATTTCTGTATGGTTTTCGGGATCATTTGGGGTCCCTTCCGGCATAATTTCTGGATGGTTTTCGGTCATTTCGGGACTATTAGGGGATCATTTGAGGACCTTTCCGGCATCATTTCTGGATAGTTTTTAGGATCCGTCCGGGTTCCCGTCGGGGTAATTTCTTGACTTTTCCGAGACTATTTCGGGATCATTTTGGGGCCCTTCCAAGATCATTTCTGGATGGATTTCGAGATCTGTCCGGTATCCCGCCAGGGTCATTTAGGAATCCGTTCGAGATCCCGTCAGAGTCATTTCGGGACTATTAGGGGATCATTTGGGGACCTTTCCGGCATCATTTCTGGATAGTTTTCGGGATCCGTTAGGGTCCCGTCGGGGTCATTTGAGGACTTTTTCGGGACTAATACGGGATCATTTTGGGACCCTTCCGGAATCATTTCTGTATGGTTTTCGCGATCCGTCGTGGATCCTCTCGGGGTCATTTCGGAACTTTTTCTGGACTATGGAGGGATAATTTCTGGTTGGTTTTTGAGAACCGGCTGGGAGCCCGTCAGGGTCATTTCGGAACTTTTTCGGGACTATTTCGGGATCATTTTGGTAACCTGCAGGCATCATTTCTTTGTGGTTCTGTGGATAAGTCTAGAATCGTGTCGTTGTCATTTCGGGTTTTTTGGGACTATTCCGGGAACTTTTGGAGACCCTTCCGTGGCATTTCTAGATGGTTTTCTGCATCCGTCCGCGATAGCGTCGGTGTAATTTCGTGGATTTTTCTGCACAATTTCCGGATCATTTGGGGATCCTATCAGATTATCAGCTCATTTAGTTCTTTTTTTTACTCAATTACAAAAATAAAATGCATTAGACAGAAAACATTTTTTAAACAGATAACTTGATAAGCAGGCTAACGTGAATAGCCCATATATTTAATTTTCTCCTTGCGGACGGGGCCGCGGGTAAAGGCTAGTTGATAAATAAATGAGGATGTGTTGGATCATCAAGACAAAGCGCATATAAACAAAGAATAAATGTAGATAGGGCAACACAAATGATGGAAACTCCTCAAGAAGATTTTTTGAACACGACGAAATTACTGCTGGCATTCCTGCAGTCGATAGAGATATTGTCAAACGATTGGGAGTAATTTGGAGTATATGCATAGAAAACTCTAGAGCTGCTGCTTCAAAAGTATCCTGAGAAAAAGCTCACACCAACGGTACATAAAATTTTGGCCCATGGAAAAGATTTAATAGAATACCAGTTCTTACCATTAGGAGAATTATCTGAAGAAGCTCAAGAATCTAAACGCAAGGACTACAAAAGGTATAGAAGTACTAAACCTTGCAAAATCTCACTAGTTAGGCAAAACGAGGACCTTTTCAACATGTTGGTCATCTCTTCTAAACCAGTCATATCATCCATGAGGCATGTAAGATCACAAAGAAATCTTACAGACACCTATAGCTTAGAAATCGTTCCCTTGTTAGATATATTTTCAAGTGACGAAGACTACGTTAAGATTAAATAAATGATCAACCTTTTTCAATCACAACAAAAAAATTATTTAGAACTTAGTTTTGTTATTTCATCAAAAAAAAAAGGAATCAATAAATAAAACTTTATTATTTATTATAAATAATAGAGTTATTTCATTTAGTAATTATAAACATATAATTTTCGTTTTTACATCTTTTTAAAATTTATCAAATTTTAAGATGAGTTTTGAAGCACCCTTTATGTATACTATTTATTTTAAAGCTTAGGCTTTGACTATCAGAATAGTAATACATTTTTACAGAAATCAATAAAATTGGTAAAGCGGTTATTAAGATAAAACTGTTTATCATAAGTGAACAGTGCTAAAAAATTTATTAGTTGTTTTCTTAGTTACAATCAGTCTATGTGAAGTCCTCATGGACCGGCCAGTTCAACCTAGCCTAACCTTTCATAGTTAAGTATAAATAAAATATTTGGTTTTTGAATTTTTCAAAATAATGAAGTTTATTCAATGAATTTTCAAGCAATGTTTATATACTTATCCCCTGGCATACACATTTCACTTTTATAAGAATACTGGCCTTTACCCGCGGGCCCGTCCGCAAGGAGGAAATTAAATATATGGGCTATTCACGTTAGCCTGCTTATCAAGTTATCTGTTTAAAAAATGTTTTCTGTCTAATGCATTTTAGTTTTGTAATTGAGTAAAAAAAAGAACTAAATGAGCTGATAACCTGATAGGATCCCCAAATGATCCGGAAATTATCCAGAAAAATCCACGAAATTACACCGACGCTATCGCGGACGGATCCAGAAAACCATCTAGAAATGCCACGGAAGGGTCTCCAAAAGTTCCGGAATAGTCCCAAAAAACCCGAAATGACAACGACACGATTCTAGACTTATCCACAGAACCACAAAGAAATGATGCCTGAAGGTTACCAAAATGATCCCCAAATAGTCCCGAAAAAGTTCCGAAATGACCCTGACGGGTTCCCAGCCGGTTCTCAAAAACTATCCAGAAATTATCCCTCCATAGTCCAGAAAAAGTTCCGAAATGACCCCGAGAGGATCCACGGGGGATCGCGAAAACCATACAGAAATGATTCCGGAAGGGTCCCAAAATGATCCCGTATTAGTCCCGAAAAAGTCCTGAAGTGACCCCGACGGGACCTTAACGGTACCCGAAAACTATCCAGAAATGATGCCGGAAAGGTCCCCAAATGATCCCCTAATAGTCCCGAAATGACTCTGACGGGATCTCGAACGGATTCCTAAATGACCCTCTCGGGATACCGTACAGATCTCGAAATCCATCCAGAAGTGATCTTGGAAGGGCCCCAAAATGATCCCGAAATAGTCTCGGGAAAGTCCAGAAATTACCCCGACGGGATCCCGGACGGATCCTAAAAACTATCCAGAAATGATGCCGGAAAGGTCCCCAAATGATCCGCTAAGAGTCCCGAAATGACCCTGACGGGATCTCGAACGGATTCCTAAATGACCCCGACGGGATCCCGGACGGATCCCGAAAACCATCTAGCAATGATGCAGGAAGGTACCCCATATGATCCCGTATTAGTCGAGAAAAAGTCCCGAAATGACCCCGACGGGATCCCGGACGGATCCAGAAAACCATCTAGAAATGATGCCGGAAGGTACCCCAAATGATCCCGAAATAGTCCCGAAATGAACCTGACGGGATCCCGGACGGAACCCGAAAACCATCCAGAAATGATGACAAAGGGCCCCCAAATGATCCCATATTAGTCGAGAAAAAGTTCAGAAATTACCCCGACGGGATCCCGGACGGATCTAGAAAACCATCTAGAAATGATGCCGGAAGGGACCTCAAATGATCCCGTATTAGTCGAGAAAAAGTCCCAAAATGACCCTGACGGGTTCCCGAACAGATACCGAAAGCCATCCAGAAATGATGCCGAAACGGCCCCCAAATGATCCCGTATTAGTCGAGAAAAAGTCTCGAAATGACCCCGACGGGATCCCGGACGGATTCCGAAAAACATATAGAATTTATGCCGAAAGGCAACCCAAATGATCCCGAAATAGTCCCTGAAATGACCCCGAAGGGATCCCAGACGGATCCCGAAAACCATCGAGAAATAATGCCGAAAGGGTCACCAAATGATCTCGTATTAGTCGAGAAAAAGTTCCGAAATGACCCCGACGGGATCGCGGACGGTTCCCGAAAACAATCCAGAAATGATGCCGGAAGGGTCCCCAAATGATCGCGAAATAGTCCCGAAATGATCCCGGAATAGTCCCGAAAATGTCCCAAAATAACCCCGACGGGATGCCGGAGGGATCCCGAAAACTATACAGAAATGATTCCGGAAGGGTCCCAAAATGATCCCGAAATAGTCCCGAAAAAGTCCCGGTATTACCCCAGACGGATCCCAACCATCCGGAAATCATCCCGGAAGGGTCTCGATATGACCCTAACGGGGTTACAAATAAGGTGAAGATAATTATAAAACCATGTTAATAAGGCAGCAGGCGCGTTGGAGCGAATGAAGAGTTACAAAGAAACATACAGGTAAAGCTAATAAAAGCGTGGTAATAAAAACAATTGTAGGAGGGCGGATGGCGGGAGGAGGAGAGTACGACTGATCGTTTTTCCCAAATTCTTTAGATCTCGATCTGTATGAGCCAGATACCAAAAATTATTGATTTAGGAGAAAATTTACATTGAGTTATAAAAAATTTATAGATTTTGCACCTGAGGGGGGTGTGTATCACTGCTCACTTTGTAAGCCCTAGACTTATTTCACCCATTGAGTATGTAATATTGGTGAAGGCCAGTATACGTAAAGTTATCATGTGTAAAAATTGTTAAAAAGTAATTATTCGAAGGGGTCGTGGGTCCTCCTCCCCCTTTCCATGTTCGGAAAAAATTTCGCCAGTAGACTATTATCTCTGTCCCAAATTTTACATCAATATCCGTGTAGCCGTTGTGGCGTGATTCAGTCACATATACGAAAAAATACAATAATTAAATTATAACTGTTCCTAGGGGGCAGGGACCTCCCCCCTTTTCAAAAAAATATAGCTAGTAGATCCTTCTGGACTATGAAATTTCATCCAAATCCATCCAGCCGTTCTTGCGTGATTGAGCCACAAAGACAAACGTCTGGACAAACATACAAACATAAAAACATACAAACATACAAACATCCAAACTTTCCCATTTATAATATATACTAGCCTTTACCCGCGGCCCCGTCCGCAAGGAGAAATTTAAATATATGTGCTATTCACGTTAGCCTGCTTATCAAGTTAGTATCTGTTTAAAATTTTGTTTTCTGTCTAATGCATTTTATTTTTGTAATTGAGTAAAAAAAAGAACTAAATGAGCTGATAACCTGATAGGATCCCAAATGATCCCGAAATTATCCAGAAAAAGCTACGAAATGACCCCCATGCCATCGCGGACGGATCCCGAAAACCATCCAGAAATGCCCCGAAAGGGTCTCCAAAAGTTCCCGGAATAGTCCCAAAAAAACCAGAATTGACAACGACACGATTCTAGACGTATCCAGAGAACCACACTGAAATGATCCCTGAAGGTGTTCCAAAATGATCCCGAAAAGGTTCCGAAATGACCATGACGGGCTCCCGGGCGGATCTCAAAAACCATCCAGAAAATATCCAGGAAGGGTCCCTAAATTATCCCGATATACTCCAGAAAATGTTCCGAAATGGCTCCGAGGGGATCCACGACGGATCGCGAAAACCATACAGAAATGATTCCGGAAGGGTCCAAAAATGATCCCGAAATAGTCCGGAAATTACCCGAATAGGATCCCGCACAGATCCAGAAATGATCCCGGAAGGGTCCAAAACCTATCCCGGAAAAGTAACAAAAAATCCCGAAATGGCTCCTACGGCATCCCGGACGGATCCAGAAATGATCTCGGAGGTGTCCCCAAATGATCCCAAAATGGTCCCGAAATGACCCTGATGGATCCGGCAAACCATCAAGAAATTATGCCGGAAGGGTATAAGCCCCGAAAAGGTCCCCAAATGACTCCGACGAGATCTCGGACGGACACCGAAAACCATCCAGAAATTATGCCGGTAGGTACCCCAAATTATCCCGAAATGACCCCGTCCGGATCCCGGACGGATCCCGAAAACTATCCAGAAATGATGTCGAAAGGGTCCCCAAATGATCCCGTATTAGTCGAGAAAAAGCCCCGAAATGACCCGACGTGATCCCGGACAAATCCCGAAAACCATCCAGAAATGATGCCGGAAGGGATCCCAAATGATTTCGAAAAAATCCCGCAATGATTCCGACGGGATCCCGAACGGATACCGAAAATCATCCAGAAGTAATGCCGGAAAGGTTCTCAAATGTTCACCTAATAGTCTCGAAATGACCCTTAAGGGATCCTGGACGGATCCCGTAAACCATCCAGAAATGATCCCGATATAGTCCCGAAGAAGTCCCGAAAGGACCCTGACGGGATCTCGAACGCATCCCTAAATGATCCTGACGGGATCCCGGACAGATACCGAAATCTATCCAGAAATGATCTTGGGAGGGACCCCAAATGATCCCGAAAAAGCCCCGCAATGAATCCGACGGGATCCTGAACGGATACCGAAAACCATCCAGAAGTGATGCCGGAAAGGTCCTCAAATGATCACTAAATAGTCCCAAAATGACCCTGACGGCATCCCGGACTGATCCCGAAATCCATCCAGAAATAATCTTGGGAAGGTCCCAAAATGATCCCGAAATAGTCTCGGAAAAGTTCAGAAATTACCCTGACGTTTTCCCGGACGAATCCTGAAAGCCATCCTTAAATGATCCCGAAAAAGTCCCGAAATGACCCTGACGGGATCCCGAAAGAATTCCGAAAACTATCCAGAAATGATGCCGAAAGGGTCCGCAAATGATCCCGTCCCGTATTAGTCGAGAAAAAGTCCCGAAATGACCTCGACGGGATCCCGGACGAATCCCACATACCATCCAGAAATGATGCGGTAGGTATCCCAAATGATCCCGAAATAGTCCCGAAATGACCTCGTCGGCATCCCGCACGGATCCCGAAAATTATCCAGAAATGATTCCGGAATGGTCCCCAAATGATCCCCTAATAGTCCCGATATTACCCCGCCGGGATCGCAGACCGATCCCGAAAACCATCCAGAAATGATCCCGGAAGGGTCTCCATATGAGGTGAAGCTAATTATAAAACCATGTTAATAAGGCAGCAGGCGCATTGGAGCGAATGAAAAGTTACATAGAAACATACAGGTAAAGCTAATAAAAGCGTGCTAATAAAAACAATTGAAGGAGGGCGGATGTCGGGAGTAAAAGGAGAGGACCACTGATCGTTCCTCCAAAATTGTCTAGATCTCGATCTGTATGTGCCAGATACCAAAAACTATTGATTTAGGAGAAAATGTATATTGAGTTATAACAATTTATAGATTTTACACCAGAGTGGGAGATAAAGGGGGAGGGGTGCGGGGGTGTCACTGCTTACTTTGTAAGCCCTCGACTTATTTGACCCCTTGAGTCTGTGATATTGGTGAATGCGAGTATACGTAAAGTTATAATGTGTAAAAATTATTAAAAAGTAATTGCTCGAAGAGGTCGTGGGACCCCCACCCATCTTTCCATGTTCGAAAAATATTTCGCTAGTAGACTAACGTCTGTGTCCCAAATTTCATCAAAATCCGTTTAGCCATTCTGACGTGATTCAGTCGCAAAGACGAAAAAGTATAATAATTAAATTATAACTGTTCCTAGGGGGCGGGGACCACGCTCCTTTTCAAAAATATATAGCTAGTAGATCCTTCTAGACTATTGGCTATATGTGTGCAAAATTTCATCCAAATCGGTCCAGCCGTTCTTACGTGATTGAGTCACAAAGACAAACGTCTGGACAAACATCCAAACATCCAAACTTTCCCATTTATAATATATATTAGATTAGATTAGATAATATATCAAAAGAAGTAATGCGTCCATCAAGTTTGGTGGAGATTGATAACCTTGCTACTAAGACACACCATTTAATCATAAGTGGTTAGGGCCACACTTCTTCATACAAATCATAAGCTTATCTGATTACATGTTCAAATACATGCTCATAAAAAAAAATTTCAAAGTTTGTCCTTCAGTTTTTAACAATTTTTTTTTTTTTGTATTTTTCTAAAATTTTTCAAATTTGACGAATTAGTGGGAAGCACCCTGTAATTCTGGCACCCTGTCTTTTAAACCGTCCAAAGTCTAAATAATTAGCTTTCAGGTGCAGTATAAATCTTTAAAATACCTTCATTAGTTCAAAAGTTATGATTTTTGCAAAGAAAAAACTGAAGAGGCGCCATAGTGCGTCGCTACTTCCAGTAAATCAAATGGTGATGCTGCTCAGTTATCATCGTGTTTATCTTCTTCTGTTTCGCACACCGAAACAGCAGCTAAACGTTCCGTCACTGATGCTGAGCTTTCGCCTGCTAAGTCGGCTATACGTTTGCCTTCTTATGATTCGGTTTGTAATCAAGCAAATAATAAAATCGATTCAAATGAGAATTGTGATGGCCCTCTTGTACAAAATTCTGTTCTCACTGGCAACAACAATTTTACGTCGCCTTTGAAAATTGACGAACCGACTGATGCAAGTGTTGTTACTGTAAACGATAATAACAACCCTAGTGATGTTGAAAATATCAAAACTGCTGATACTCGTACCGAGAACAATACCAAAGAAAAGGAGGGGCAACCTGCTACTACACACCTGCTAACCCCATTTAATTTGTTGCGTCCCCCCCCCCCCCCCCCATAAATTGTCATCCTCCCAGCAGTTCCTTGCAGCGGGACTGCTCCATATTATCTTGCTACGGAGAGGTATCGAACCCAATCCGGGTCCGTCTCCTGACCCCGGTCCTGAGAAATGGTTTTGCTGCATCTGCCGGAAAAGAATATTTTTAGAATGGTCATACTCTGTTCAGTGTGCCTCGCATAAGGAATGGTTGCATCGGACAGGTTGTTCTGGGCTTGATCCCAAAACCCAACGTCCGCGTAACTTTTATAAATCTTTTGTCGCTCCTTGCTGTTCACGCCCAAGGGCGTCTCGTAGTCTACGCATTAGCACCCCCTCACTACCTTCCAGCAGCTCCGCCGCTCAGCAAGCCCCAACAAATACCCGCTGCTGCTCGCGCCCCACGGCGCCAACAACTCAAACGGCCGCTACAACTCATAACTATTATCTCCGTAGTAGAGTCGGTAGCAATGCCGAGCATCAGGCCCTGCCCCCGTCTTCTTCCCCCTCTTTTCCCGCAGCAATCGTGTAGGGCAGGGAAACAGACTTAGTCCCTACCCCCGTTTGCACCGTTTGCCAGCACAGAATATATATGTTTGCGACATCCGCCCAAAGAAATGCCAAATGCATTCCTGCCTTGGGCGCTGCCACTTTCCTAGATGTTCTGGTCTCCGCGACGGCAACCCCCCACGGGTTTGATTGCACCATGTTGCCAGGTCGCTAACCCAATTACACCGGGTACCCCAATGCTTACCCAAGGACGTCCAGTCCCAGGGCCACAACAGCAGTTGCGTCCTAGCCTTTCACAACCCAGGCGTAGTCACCCATCTTTTACTCCTAGAGTGACGACGTCTCCCCCTTGCACTTCAGAATTCTGCAGTTAAACTCTAATGGACTAACAGGGAAGATCACGGGGATAGTCGATTTTATGAAGCGCCACAACATCCGCATCGCCGCGATTCAAGAGACTAAACTCACAGCAAGATCTGCTCTGCAGACCTTTTCTGGGTATAATGTCCACAGAAAAGATCGTGAGAGCTGAAATGCAGGCGGCCTCGCGCTTATCCTACACCACTCAGTGCAATATCATTTATTTGATCCCGACATCGGCCGCAGGGACAGTGTCTTAGATCGTCAAGGCTTATCTGTCCGGTCAGGCGATGCAACCCAAGAAATCATCAACATCTACATCCCTCCTGCCACCTGTTGCCCCAGTGGATACCGCCCTAACACCAGCGCCTTACTCACTGGAAATAATCGCATTATTTTAGGCGACTTCAATGCCCATCACGATCTATGGCATTCAAACTTGCAGTCAGACAGTAGGGGTGAGATATTGGCGGATCAAATAGAAGAAACGACGTTCTGCACAATAAACGGAGATGCCCCCAAACGTATGGTAGGAAGCTGCAGTTCGCCGGATATATCTATCGTGAGCACAGGACTCGTAAATTGCGTCAACTGGCAGCCGATGGTAACATTGGCATCCGACCACCTGCCTATACTTATTTCGCTTGAGCGTACCGCCGACTTCATTGTCATAGAAAAACGCACTTTCATAAACTTTAAAAAAGGAAAGTGGGACGAATACAAATCCTTTACAGGCAACCACTTTGCTGCCCTCCCTATCCCAACTGATGCTCGCCAAGTGGAGCATGCTTTCCGCAAGGTCATTGAATCCGCCTCGGCTCGCTCCATTCCCGCCGGTAGAATCCCTGAAATTCGGCCTCAATTTCCGGCCGAGGCCTCAAATTTAGTGAGAGAACGTGACCTTATAAGACAGCTCGATCCCAGCGACCCCAAATAAGGGAAAAAAACCAACGCATCAGATTGCTTGTGGCTCAACACGAGCGGGCGAAATGGGAGGAGCACCTAAGCGGTTGTAACCTCTCTGCCGGTGTAGGTAAACTTTTGTCCACCGTAAAGTCCCTATCGAATCCGCCTAAGCACAATGACAAAATGTCCATCGCCTTTGACGCTAAAGTGCTGTCGGATGCGATAAAATGCGCGAAAGCTTTCTGCCGACAATATATAATGCATTCTACGGTCGACAAAGATAGACGGAGGGCCCACAGACACGCACATAAGCATAAATTCAGCACGTCTCCGATTACCATCACCGCCAAAGAGGTTGACGATGCCATCGGTGATGCTAAACTATCCAAAGCAGTGGGCCCAGGCGGCATAGCCATGCCGATGCTTAAAAGCCTAGGGAAGGAGGGTTTCAAATATTTAGCACATGTCTTCAACCTGTCTCTTTCCACCTTTGTCATTCCCGAAAATGGAAAATGGCCAATGTGGTCCCGCTACTAAAGCCTGGGAAACCAGCTAACATAGGAGAGTCATATCGCCCGATATCTCTCCTATCGCCAGTAGCAAAGACGCTTGAAGCCATTTTGCTCCCCTATTTCAAAGCAAATTTGCAGCTAGCCTGTCATTAGCGTGGCTTTAGAAAACTCCACCACCACCGCGCTAAATGCCATTAGCACCCACATAAATTGTGGTTTAAATCAGAAGCCCCACCATAGAACAATACTCGTTGCGCTTGACCTATCAAAAGCGGTCAACCATGGCACGTTACTGCAAGACCTGGAAGGGTCTACCCTTCCCCCATGTCTTAAAAGGTGGACCGCAAATTATCTGGGTGGTCGGCAGGCATCGGTACAATTCAGAAGCGAAACATCAAAGCCAAGAAGAATTAAAAAAGGGGTGCCACAGTGTGGTGTCCTATCCTCACTTTGGTTTAATTTCTACATATCAAAACTACCTTCGCCACCTGAAGGAGTTACTATCGTTTCTTACGCCGATGACTGCACAATAATGGCCACAGGCCCGGGCCCACAGATCGATGAGCTTTGCAACAGAATAAACGGCTACCTCCCTGATCTCTCCAGTTTTTTCGCCTAGCGAAACCTGGCATTATCACCGACTAAATCATCCGCGACCTTATTTGCAACTTGGACATCCCAAATGTCAACCATTTTGAACATCCACGTCGATGGCACTACGCTACCGACTGTCCTACACCCCAAAATCTTGGATTTGACGTTTGATCAGGATCTACATTTTGGTGAGCATGCAGCCGCAATTGTACCGGAAATCCAGAGCCGTAATAAAATTCTCAAATCTATTGCTGGCAGTACTTGCGGAAAAGATAAAGAAACGCTCGTTACTACTTACAAAGCAATTGGTCAGCCGATTGCATGCTGCGCGTCCCCTAAATGGTCGTCAAGCCTTAAAGCTACTCACTGGAAGAAGCTACAGGCCTGCCTCTCTACTGCTCTCAGAATCGCAACTTCTTATGTCCGCAGAGCACCATCTATATAATGAGGCTCGAATACTCCCCATCAGGGAGAGCAATGAGATTCTAACCAAACAGTTCCTGTTGAATACCCAGAAACCTGGGCATCCCAACAGGTATCTGATTGATGAGCCAACACCTCCTAGGGGCTTAGGGAGTCATCTCCATAAGCATTATGAGGAAATACGGCACCTGAGAACTCAGCCGTATGAAGCCAAAAACACAAGCAGGTCCTCAGTGAACTCCACAAACTGGGGACGAACCTTTATGCCGGGAATTGCCCGGTGAATCCAGTACTCAAAGAACAGTACCCAAAACTTGCGGAAGGGGAACGCACACTCCCCAGGGAAACACGAGTCACTCTAGCTCAACTTCGATCTGGATACTGTAACAGGTTAAACTCTTACCTATCCAGAATCAACCCCGACATACAAAATATATGCCCCGCTTGCAATGTTCCCAACATGACATCAACCATCTCTTTAATTGTAATATGGAACCAACGCCTCTAACACCCCTCTCATTATGGTCCACCCCTGTTGAAACAGCAAGTTTCCTTGGACTCCCGTTAGAGGATATTGATGACAATTTGTCGCCGCACCTATTAGATGGGGCGAAGGACTGCTACAACAACAACCACAACAGGGGCACCCTGCTCGTCAGAAGGTAGCTGCTGCAAAAAATAAATCTTACGATAAACATGTTCGAATTGTTGGCTCAAATGCAAACTCTGAACTTTGTGTTGCCGCCAAAACTAAGTGGCTGTACATTGCTTCTTTTTCACCATAAGTCACGGAAAATGATATAATTGAATATGTTTTCAAACATTCTGGGATACAGAAAGTCTTGCTTTCGTGCCATAGGCTTATTAAGAATGGTACTGCCGTGGAATCATTAAAACGAATCACCTTTAAACTAGGTGTTCCCGAATCCTGGTTCAACAGTATGCTCAAACCTGAGCTTTGGCCTGCTGGTGTGGCTGTTTGTCCTTTTCGGTTCCGCCAAAAACCGGTTCTTCGGAAATCGTAACCATTGAATATAACGTGGGTATTCTTAGACCTATTGAGTTAAAATCTAAATATACGCTTTATTATCAAAATGTAAGTGGAATGCGTACGAAATCATCAAATTATATAGTAATGTCATTTCACATGAATATGATATAATCGGGCCTGTTCTGGATTTCGATTCCGACCAATTTATACGGAATTGAAATGGATTGGTGTTCTGAATATCGATTCCGACCATACTTGGTCGATTTGAAAAGTTTTGCCTCTGAGCAGTCGGAATCGAAAGTAATTAGCCTATTAAGCACAGATAATTAAATTATTTTTCCACAAATAAGTTTTATTAAATTATTCATTTTATTTGGATGATTTATAACAAATTTTTGCTGGGCAATTTATTTATTTAGTATAACAAATCTTAATTTGAAAATTCCTATCAAAATTTTTTCAAGCTTAACAAAGCGATCATGGTCGAAACGAAACCGACGTGTTCTCAATTTCACTACAGCGCATGCGCAGTAATAATCGAAAAGCTCATTATTGCCATGCCCAAGGAATTAATAGTCGAATGAAGTATTTGAAGCACATTACAACGTAGAATATTTTTCTTTAGTTAATATTCATTTCTTTCCTCAGAATACATGGGAAGATATGAAAATATAATATAAACTATTTATTAAAACAATTGTTCACTGTTAGAATAGCAGAAATTGCGAAAATATTTTTTTAGAGCGAATATTTTTGTTAGCATCTGTGACTTATGGCAACCCCTTTTTATTTAGAACAGCTGATTTCTTTTGTCAACAAACATATTTAATTTCGGCAAAATAGAAGATGCAAGCAAAAGTTAAATTTTATTAATTATTTGTATACGTACGAAAAGGAACCAAAATGTAAGTATTCAATTGACGCATTTTAATATATTTTATTGAATTATGACAAATACTTACATATGTATGTATGTACACACATATATTTAAGGGGGAAAAAGCGTAACGCAAAACAAGAGCAAATCATTCTATCTTTTATGCAAGCTGAGGAAGATATTGCTAGAGGCTACACGAAAGGTGACAGAGTGGAGATAGAGCAAAAATGGGCCGATCTTGCTAAGTCCCTCAATGCTGTCGGGCCACCCTGCAAAGATTTGGCTGGCTGGAAAAAGTAATCCAAAATTTGGTATTCCTTTTGGTATATTTTATTTTTCTTTACAGTCTTGGATTGATTGGAAAGGCAGCATAAAAAAGAAACTTTCTGACAACCGTCGCGAAGTGAACGCCACTGGTGGTGGACCATACTTTCAGCAGCCTATTTCACCCAGTGAAGAAGCAATTGCGGTGCTTTGCAATTTGTTTAAATCGGTGGAGGGTACGAGTGGCGTCAGACGCTTTGGACTCTCACGAGTTAAAAAAATAGTTAGCAGTGAGGAGGCAACCAATGACGATGTTAAAAGCATAACTGATGAAAGCTGTGCCAGTACGGCCGAACCTGCTGCTGAAACTGAGCTACCAAGTACATCGCGTCAACGTCGGCGACCTGTTGACACATTTGAAAAAGTGTGCGCTGAACAAAATCTTTTGTTAAAACGAATTGCCGATGCATTCGACAAACTGCTTTTGCATAAAAAAACTGAACTAGAATTGAAAGAGGCGAGAGAAAAGGAGAAAAAGAGGCACCATGAAAGAATGGAGGAAATAGAGCAGCAGAAGTTGGATACTTTAAAAAAGTTTCTATAATTTGTATTTGTGCAATGAAAGTATGTATTTGAATCTCAATCTCTATATGTACAAAATTGGAAAAAAAACTAGTTATTAAAATTGTTTACTAGATGCATGTACATAGTATATGTATTTTTAAAAATATATACGTATCTACATACTCTGTATAAACTTTTTTTTTTCATTTTTAAAAAGGACTGTCAATGAGGACTTTAAGGGCACCAAGTGGTACGATATGGAATTGTAACTGCATATGCCAATCGCCAAAGTCTTTTCCATGCGCGTCGTGTGGTAGGTTTTTATCTGTAGGTCCTCTGCATTTTGGTGGCTCCTCGAACCCCTGGTTATGGTGGAATGGTGCGCAATGAGATCACCAATAATTATGCGATCATTTTCCCCTTAGCAGCGCACAGCTGTCAGGATGACAACTACATAGGCAGGTGATATTTTATATTTGGAGGTCTGTATCGCCTAACCGGATGGAAATGCCTTGCCATTCTAAGGAGTTATTCCTTTGTTGTTGTAGCGACAAAGACACTCCCCGAAGGCCTTGGGGAGTGTTATCAAGTTGACGGTCCTTTGCCGGATGCAGATCCGGTACGTTCCGGTACCAAGCCCGACCAATTCGGGAACGATTGGTTATGAACACATGCGACCTTCTAGGCCATTCTTCCCTCCAACCCCTAGATCCATAAGGAGTTCGGGGTGGCCAGAGCCTCGGCTGTTAATGAAACAGGATACGCCACGGATAGGTGAGGTTGACAATTGGGTTTGGAGAAGCTATGTATTGCGCTGGCAACCTGAAAGGGTTACGCTACACAGCCCCTTGAATCTGATATATTAGTAGCCTCCTACGACAGGCATACCTACCGCGGGTATATTCTAACCCCCTAACCTGTGCCTGATATCAGGATCAAATAGATTGTATCGCACGGAGTGATGTGTAATTAGGGCTAGGTCTATTAGGTGAGGTAAAGTCCAGTGGAAACTATTTCATCTTTCCACGAATAAACAGGGCATATATTTAAAGGCACCCGCAGCAGGTGTAGTTTAGAGTTTTAGCCTGTAACAGGAGATTTAGGATCGTTAAAGCTGTATGGATGACAATATTAGGGATTAAAACAGAGTCTTGTTAGTGAGAAGAACCGGCTATCGTAATAGCGGGACCTAACATATAGGTTTATGCTTAGTAAGCGGCGCTGATATGGTCACTAGACAGGCTCGTTCATCTCTTCGGGCGCAAAAAGAAACAATCACCGAAAGTATGAGACATCCAGTCATTGTATTCGCAGGGTTGGATAAGCACCTCACATTTGTCCAGAGCTTGTTTCCTTCTCAGCAGAGGGAGAGGAGCAAGTCGGACAAAGAGAAAAACTAAGAAATTTAAAAAATAACCGAAGCTCGTTTCGTTATTTTATTTTAATGATAATATAAAAATGACTGATTTAGTACAGATCAGATAGAAATGGAAATGGAGTTGGTGATGTAGAGGTAGAGGTAGATGTAGAGGTCGAGGAAGAGGTAGAGGGACAAGGAGAGGTGGAGGGAGAAGGAGAAGTAGAAGTAGATTTAGAGGTAGAGGTAGAGGTTTAGGTAGAGGTAGAGTGAGAAGGAGAGGTAGATGTAGAGGTAGAAGGCGAGGTAGGGGAGAAGGAGAGGTAGAGGAAGATGTAGAGGTAGAGGGAGAGGTAGAGGTATAGGGAGGAGAGGTAGAGGGAGAAGGAGAGTCTTTCGGCCAGGAGTTTATATATATTACACAAGGAAAGTTCGAGCAACTTCATTTCTGACTTCCACTCCATCTATGTCGGCTTGAGGAATGGTTTCACCCTCGTTTTCGTCGTCAGGATTTCTATGCTGAATTTCTTCATCCCTTCCATCATCTTCGTAGACCGGAATGTTGCGCTTGCGGCAAATGTTGTGCAGCGCACAACAAATATTAATAATTTGCCCTACAAATCGTGGTTCATAATGCAGAGTTCCTTGCAAGCATCGGAACCGGCTTTTTAACACGCCTATTGTGCGTTCAACCATATTGCGCGCCACAGCATGCTTCTTGTTATATTTATGTTCCATTGATCCATACTGCGGGCTCCTATATTGTGTCAATATACAATGCTCCAAGGCATAACCAGAATCCGCAAAATCCAAGTATTTGGAGCACTATTATTTCTATAGAACTGCCTTACTTCACTTTGATTCCATATGAAGGAATCATGACACGACCCCGGGTGACTTGCATCTACAGCTAGTATTTCCATGTTATAATTGCAAACCTGCCAATAAAAATACTACGCATTACTGATGAAACCCAAATCTGTAAGTATTCCATAACTTACCACCATAACATTTATACTAAAATAACCCTTTCTATTAAAAAATAGGGATTCGTCCATCGTAGGCTTTACTATTTTTACATGTGTCTCATCTATGCAACCAATGACACCGGGAAAATTAAATGTTCTATAAAAGTATTCCTTAGACAGATCCATTTCCGCTGTAGACATCTTCAGCTGAATGTTATCTTCACATATACAGTTTTCTAATTCCTCTATAGTAGAGTGCAAAATTTTTGAAAAGGTGCTTCTGCCAATGTTCATATCTTGGTCTTTGGCTATACGTTGGTATGATCCCGTTGCTAAAAACCGGAGTGTAGCCGCTAATTGTGTGGTTGGTGAAATAAAGCGATGGTGTTCTGCCAACATATTGCCTATTTTACTAAGGATCATTTGGAAAATGTCCTTATCTACGCGGTAGGACTCTATAAATCTAAAAATACGGATACATATGTTTACATACCCGTTGATCCACCACTTTATTTAAAAAAACTTACTTGGAATCCAGCTGCCGTAATATGTTCACTTGCGATCTAAGCTGTCGATTTTTACGTTTTTTATGCACCATTGCACGTCTTCTTGCCTCTGCATTTCCGAAAACCATTGGTGCTGGCATTTTGTTCAAATTTTTACACAATTTTAATTTAACTAAAACCAAAATAAATGAAAACAGCTGTTTCGCTTGGTTATCGGCTCGAAATGAAAACGATTCGAAATCGACTTCGAATCGATTACTTTCAATCGGAATTGAGAACACCAAAAAGAAATCGACTCGGAATCAGCCTCGTTTTACTTTTCAAAACGAGTCGGAATTCAGAACAGGCCTGAATAGCTTTGACGGAGACGTGGTTGACTGAAAATTTTTCATCTAATGAGTTTTTCGATAATTATTATTATGTACATATATCGTAATGATCGTTGCTCTAACGCCACCGGGATTGAAAGGGGTGGTGGTGTCCTAATTGCGGTTAGATCTGATCTATATAGTAGACAAATTAATATTGATTATAATAATAGTGACGCGGAACAAATATGTATGTATATGCGTTACGTTTACTAGTAATAAAAAAATAATTTTTCTTTTGTCCTACATTTCACCAAGTAGTGACATTGCTCTGTATCAGAAGCATATAGATAATTTAAGTCGAGTTGTCAATAAGGTTAATCCGTTTGATGAAATTATATATTTAGGAGATTTTAATTTAAGTAATATATCTTGGTCTAATGATTGTGATACTTTACCTTCAAATATTAAATCCGACATCGATATGCTAGTTGTTAGCACCTTATTTTCATACGGTCAACTCTCAACCAAATAGGAATTGTAGGTTCTTTGATCTAGTTTTTGGATCTGCTGATTTAAAAATACGATACCTTGAGCGTCCATTTCCAATTTTGGAAAATAGTTTTCACCATAGTGCTCTGGCTATAAATTTTGATTTTTATGATTTTTATAAAAAACACGCCGAATCTACATTGGAATATAATTATTTCCAGGCCGATCGTGTAGCGATAAACGAGTTTTTCATAGCTACTGATTGGACCTTTCTTAACTTCTCCGGAAACCCGGAGGCCTCCTATGAAATTTTTACGAGGAGGATTTTGCTAGCCCTTTCGAGTTTCGTATCTCTAGTAAAGTAAGGTCTTATTGAAAAGGCCACCTTGGTTTAATCTAAAACTAAATATTCTTAAAAATAGAAAAAATAAAGATTTTAAAAAACATAGGAAGAGATGTAAAGGAAATGATCGACTTAGCTATATAAGACTTAAAAAGCAATTCGATTGCCTTAATAAGTGTCTTTTTAAGCAATATATGCTTAAACTCGAATCAAAACTAAGGTCAAAGCCGTCCAGTTTCTAGTCGGTTATTAACTCCAAAAGAAAAACCATTGGCTTTCCAACGACCATGGAGTATGATGGCGAAGAGTCCAGTAATCCACAGGATGCCTGCAACTTATTTGCTAAATCATTCCAAAAAGTTTATTCAAAGTTTACCTCTTCACCTTATCCTATATTTCACTCTGGGTACCAATGCCAAATTTCTAATTTCGTTGTTAGCGCAGATAATGTTCTTCTGTCAATCTCTAAATTGGCAAGTAGTGCAAAATCAGATACTGAGAGATTTTCTCCGATATTTTTCAAAATATGCGCAAACTCCATTGCAGAACCCTTAGCTCATCTCTTTCAGAATTGCTTGAACAGCGGAATTTTTTTGGACTCGTGGAAATTATGCTCCATAAATCCCATATTTAAGTCTGGTAACCGCAATGACATTTGCAACTACAGACCAATTGTTAAACAGGGTACTCTGGCAAAAATATTCGACCACGTACATCAACGTAAATCTTTCGATTACGTAGGCAAGGCTATAGTGGAGTATCAGCATGGAATTTTCCCATGTAGGTCTACTTCCACAAATTTAGCTTTAGTTACTAATCAAATTGTGGGAGCTTTAGAGAACTCTGAGCAATTTGACGTCATATACACTGACTTCTCAAAAGCATTCGACAAGGTTGATCATACTATTCTAGTACGCAAGTTAGCCAAGTATGGAATCAATGGAAACTTGTTGAAACTCTTCACGAGTTTTCTATCGAACAGAAAGCTCTATGTGGCAATTGGAGCCGACAAGTCATCTCTACAAATAAACGCCTGGTCAGGTATTCCGCAGGGTACCTATTGTGGGCCTCTATTATTCTTAATTTTCATAAACGATTTGCCCCAGCAATTCAAATTCGCAAAATGTTTGCTGTTTGCGGACGATGTCAAACTATTTCTGACTATCCGTAATAGCTCTGACTGCACTAACTTGCAATCTGATCTGGACTCTTTTGCCGGTTGGTGCGCAGACAATAATTTATTTTTAAATACAAACAAATGCTGCGTTATGTCTTATTCCAAAAAGACAACTGCGACATATTTTAACTACAAACTAAATGCTAAATCTCTTAATCGTTGTCAAGAGATTAAAGATTTGGGTGTCATTTTTGACTCCACACTCTCTTTTCCAGTCATATTGTCTTCATTGTTGCAAAGTCCTTTGCAATGGTTGGGTTCATTAGATACACCAGTGACTTTAAGGACCCTATGACGTTGAAGGCACTTTATATCTCTTTGGTCAGAAGTCGCCTTGAATATTGTTCAATAATATGGAGTCCCTTTTATGAATCTAACTCCTATAAAATTGAAAGAGTTCAAATAGTTTTTACGAAAATTGCTTTATGGATGCTTCACTGGCCAGACGGCCTCCCATCGTATACCAGCAGGCGCAAATTGCTTGGTCTTAAGGCTTTGCTTGACAGAAGAACTTTTATCTCACTCATGCTTGCCTATAATGTAATAAACTTGAGCATAAATTGCTCGGATTTATCTAATTTGTTCATTCCATATATTCCACTGCGTGATCTTCGGCGTAATAGATTATTTATCGAAATAACTCATAAAACGAATTATGCTATGAATGAACCTATAACTAAGACTATACATCTAGCAAATCGATTCAGTAATGTTCTTAATTTTAATAACAGCTTATATAAGTTTAAGTTTGAATTGTTTTCTATTTTTAACTAGTCTGTAAGCAAGCATGTACTATTAGGCTGAATGAATTAAATAAATAAATAAATGACGCCCAGTGTCGCTCGAGGGCTAATCTTTGCATGTCAGTCACAGCCACGTTTCAGACCTCAGCTTCCGTCGACTGACACTTGGCGTAGGGACGTTTAATTAGCTTGCATGCCAGCTTTCTGCCCCTCACCAATTCTGCATATGTGTCCGACATGCTGCTATTATGTTGACTATCTGACCGTTTGAAGTACAAGCTATTCATGCTATATGTAGGTGAGCAACCGAACAAGGAATTGCAAAGCAAATAGTCCTAGGGCCAGGAGCTGTTCCACAAGGTACTGTTCGGCCCGAACCAGTACGTAAACACGAGCAGCGATGCCGCCCTCTTAAAAACCTTGCGATATGTACGAAAAGCATCCTTCCAACCTAGGCCAGCTTAGTTACCAATCAAACAACCAGTCACGGGCGAAACATGCCAATATGACAAAACCGTGATCGTAGATAAGGATCGGTATGTGACCCAGACATTCGAAAATATTACGTGGATTTCATATGGAAAGGGTAAGTGGCTGAACCCCACGGCCGTATCCCATGCATGCCATCACACTTGCGAGTGGTGTATCTCATTCGACCCCACCACAGAACCATGTAACTGAGCCAGCAACATGGCGATAATATAAAAGGTGCGAGTGGTGTATCTCATTCGACGCCACCACAGAACCATGTAACTGACCCACCAACATGGCGATCATAAAACGTACGAGTCGTGTACCCCATTCGACGCCACCACAGAACCATGTAACTGTGCCATCAACATGGCGATCATATAAGGTGCGAGTGGTGTATCTCATTCGACGCCACCACGGAAACATGTAACTGAGCCACCAATATGGCGTTCATATAACGTGCGAGTGGTGTATCTCATTCGACATCACCACAGAACCATGTAACTGACCCCACCAACATGGCGATCATATAACGTACGAGTCGCGTATCTCATTCGACGCCACCACAGAACCATGTAACTGTGCCATCAACATGGCGATCATATAAAGTGCGAGTGGTGTATCTCATTCGACGCCACCACGGAAACATGTAACTGAGCCACCAACATGGCGTTCATATAACGTGCGAGTGGTGTATCTCATTCGACGCCACCTCAGCAACGTACAGCTGAATCACCAACATGGTGATCATACAAATCATACGGTTGGGGTATCTCATTCGACGCCACCACAGCAACATACAGCTGAATCACCAACACGGTGATCATATAAATCATGCGGGTCGTGTATCTCATTCGACGCCGCCACAGCAACATACAACTGAATCACCAACATGGAGACCATATATGCAAATCATGCGAGTGGGGTATCTCATTCGACGCCACCACAGTAACATACAGCTGAATCACCAACATCGTGATCATATAAATCATGCGAATTGTGTAGCTCCTTTGACGCCACCACAGCAATATACAGCTGAATCACCAACATGGTGATCATATTAATCATGTGAGTATACAGCTGAATCATCAACATGTTGATCATATGTTAGTGGTGTATCCCATTCAACGCCATCACAGCAACATACAGCTGAATCACCAACACGGTGATCATATAAATCATGCGAGTCATGTATCTCATTCGTCGCCGCCACAGCAACATACAACTGAATCACTAATGTGGTGCTTATATACATATGTAAATCATGCGAGTGGGGTATCTCATTCGACACCACCACAGTAACATACAGCTCCATCAGCAACATCTTGATCATATAAATCATGCGGGCGGTGTATTTCATTCGACGCCACCGCAGCAACATACATCTGAATCACCAACATGGTGATCATACAAATCATACGAGTGGGGTATCTCATTCGACGCCACCACAATAATATACAGCTGAATCACCAACATCGCGATCATATAAATCATGCGAGTGGTGTATCTCGTTCTACGCCACCACAACAACATACAGCTGAATCACCAACATGGTGATCATATATGTAAATCATGAGAGTGGGGTATCTCATTCGACGCCACCACAGTAACATACAGCTCAATCACCAACATCATGATCATATAAATCATGCGAGCGGTGTTTTTCATTCGACGCCACCGCAGCAACATACAGCTGAATCACCAACATGGTGATCATATAAATCATACGGGTGGGGTATCTCATTCGACGCCACCACAATAATATACAGCTGAATCACCAACATCGTGATGATATAAATCATGCGAGTAGTGTATCTCGTTCTACGCCACCACAGCAACATACAGCTGAATCACTAACATGGTGATCATATAAATCATGCGAGTGGTGTAGCCCTTCGATGCCAACACAGTAACATACAGATGAATCACCAACATCGTGATCATATAAATCATGCGAATGGTGTAGCTCATTCGAAGCAAACACAGCAACATACAGCTGGATCACCAACATGGTGATCATATAAATCATGCGAGTGGTGTATCTCATTCGACGCCACCACAGCAACATACAGCCGAATCACCAATATGATTATCATATAAATCATGAGAGTGGTGTATATCATTCGATGCCACAGTGGCGTAGTGAGGTTTTCTTTCGCCGGGGGAAAAGTATTAAAAGATGCATCAAAATCCTCAAATCGCTCCAACGGAGAAAGTTGCAGGGCTGCCAAATTTCCCACTTGATCCAGAGCAATACGAACGCAGAGTCTGTGATTTCCTTCAAACTCAGGCTGCCGCCTTTGCAGACACCGTCGAAGAAGAATGCACTTCTTCTTTTTCCAGCTTACGAAAGATGTTTTTCAGAATTTTTCCAAATTTTTTCATCCACCTCAAAAAAAGTTATGAATTTTTAAAAAAACACCGTTTTTGTTTTCAAAATGCTATAACTTTTTCAAAAATTTACCGTTTGGGATCTTTTTTTTAATAGGTTTTTAAATTTACTTTTCGGAAAAAATACAAAAAAATTTTTAGTTTTTTTTTTAATTTTTCAGTTTCTCGAGATTTTTCGAATTTCGCCATTTTTTTTTTCTCATAAAAAACTTCAATCAATTCTGCAATCATCCCCACTAATCCAGGAGTGGGCCGATTTTTTTATATTTTTTTTTATTTAATTGAAAAAAAATTTTCAAAAATAAAATTTTTTTTATCAATTTTATTTATATAACAAAAAATGTAAGAAAATAATTTTTAAGTATTCTTTTCTTTATATATTATGGTAATCTACGATTAAAATGACTCGCTTTCGCTGTCCAGCAACTGCATTGGGCCGGTATACACATACATTCGTATTCAATACTTATCTACGTTTATTAAAATAATTTCATCGAAATATCATGGCATCAAATAAACAATTCGATCGATGTTGCAATCCTTTTGAGTTGGAGTCTCATTATAAAAAAATTGGTTTGCGTCCAGCGACTGACGCTATGAAAGTAGTGTTAGGATTATGTGATTATTATTTATTATGCAGTTCATGTCGTAAAGAAGCTTCGAAAATAGTTAAGCAACCCGCAAGTAACAGTTATGAAAACAATTATCAGATTGATAGTGACAGTAACACGGATGATTTACAATCAACCTCGGCATCCCAAGTTAGCGCTGCAACTCAATTACCTGTAATAAACCGTGCTTTACAACTGTTGAATCAATCACCAATTCCATCAGGAGGGTAAAAGACAATAAATTTTTGTACAACAAAATAAATAAAATATCTGAGAACTTGAAAAAGGATTTACTCTCTTCTACTGATGAAGTGACAAATTCAACGATAAAGAAACGGAAAAGTCTTTGAAAATACAAATATTAACATTATTACCAGAAAAATGGACTGAAAGGCGTATTTGTGAAACTATGAATTCATCAAGACATTTGACAAGGCTAGCGAAAATCTTGGTTGAAGAAAATGGTATACTTTCAACACCTGAATCGAAATTAGGTATATATAACGTTAAATTTATATTTAAAATACAATTGAAAATTCAATTACATCTTTTTTATAGGGAGGAAAATTGAAGATGAAATAAAATTGAAAGTTCAAAATTTTTATAACGATGATGAGTACAGTGCTCTGATGCCAGGTATGAAAGACTTTGTTTCAGTTCGAAGTGACGATGGTAATCGAGTGCACGTCCAAAAAAGACTTGTCCTGTCTAACTTAAAAGAATTATACCAAAGTTTTCGGGAAGTAAACGCTGCAGAGAAAATTGGATTTTCGAAATTTGCTTCTTTGCGACCTAAACATTGTGTGTTAGCAGGGGCAAGTGGAACACACACCATCTGTGTATGAACGATCCATCAAAACGTTAAATTGATAAATATCAAATTTATTAATAATTATAAATGCGTAAATTTTCATTTAACTTAATCATTTCAGGTGCAAATATTAATACTTTAACGAGAAATGCAGAAAAGCCCGTTCAACACTATAGCGATTGCTTGAGCATGATTATATGTGAAACTCCATCGTTTCAATGTTATTTGGGTAGATGTAATAACTGTCCAGGGGTAGATGAATTAATTAATATTTTACTGACATGTTTTGAGAACCACGAAATTGAGAATATTACCTATAAGTATTGGATATCAAAGCTGAGAAGCAGTTTAGAAACTTTTATTAAGCCTAAAGAAGAATTTGTTGAAGATTTTTGTGGTGAATTAAAAACCCTTCTACCTCACTCATTCATCGCCAAAGAACAAGCTAAATTTTTAAAAACGTCGAAAGAAACATTAAAACCAAATGAATTTTTTATTATTTGTGATTTTGCCGAAAATAACGCATTCGTAGTGCAAAATGCGGCATCTGGTTTTCACTGGAACAATAACCAGGCAACAATTTTCCGGTAGTAATTTATTATAAAGTAAATGGCAAACTTGAACACAAAAACTTAGCACTTATTTCAGATTGTAATAATCATGATGTCATTGCTGTTCATGTTTTTATTAAAATAAATACTGACTATGTGAAGAGTTTTCCTGAACGTTGTGACAAGATTTATAATTTTTCTGATGGAGCTCCTCAACAATTTAAAAACTTCAAAAACTTTGTAAATTTATATTATCATGAAGATGATTTTGACATTCCTGCCGAATGGCACTTTTTTGCGACTGCTCATGGCAAAGGTCTGTGTGATGGTATTGGTGGCATTACCAAACGATATGCAGCAAGAGCAAGTCTCCAACTCGCGGTTGATAATCAAATAACGACACCTGAAGGACTTTTTAAATGGACTTCTGATCCGGAAAACTTGCCAAATATTACAGTCAAGTTTTCCCCAGAAGATGATTATAATACAGCAGTAAAAGATTTGAATGAAAGATTTTTGAAAACAAAATCGATTACAGGAACTCAACAATTACATTGCATAATTCCTGACAAAAACAGTTGTTTGTATGTTAAAAACTTTTCAAATTCAGAAGAACAAAGAATTTGTAAAATATTTAAACGCCAGAAAATAAATTCATAATTTTTACATTATTTTTAGAAAACTTACATGTTTACTGTGTCAGTCAATAATCCTGGTTATTTTAATCGTAGATTACCATAATATATAAAGAAACTAATACTTAAAAAGCATTTTCTTACATTTTTTTGTTATATAAATAAAAATGATAAAAAAAATTTTAATTTTTCAAATTTTTTTTTCAACTAAATAAAAAAAATACAAAAAAAAAAATAGGCCCACTCCGGGGTTAGTGGGGATAATTGCAGAATTGATTGAAGTTTTTTATGAGAAAAAAAATGGGAAAATTCGAAAAATCTCGAAAAACTGGAAAATAAAAAAAAAAACTTTAAAATTTTTTTTGTATTTTTTCCGAAAAGTAAATTTAAAAACAAATTAAAAAAAAAAAAAGATCCCAGTCAACTTTTGAAAAAGTTATAGCATTTTGAAAACAAAAACGGTGTTTTTTTTAAAATTCATAACTTTTTTGAGTTGGATGAAAAAATTCTGAAAAACGTCTTTCGTAAGCTAGAAAAATAAGAAAAGCTTTCAGCCAATTCTAAAGGGGTCGGGTTCAAAATTGGTCGAAATGGGATGGAATACCCCATATACATACAAACATACCAAAAAAATAGAACTTTTGTTTAAGAATCTTTACGGAATATTTAAAATTTTTAACCAAAGTTTATTTTTTTAAGGGTCGGTTCTTCAGTAGTTGGTTAAGCTAAGCTTAAACTACGTTTGCTTAAACTCAAGTCAAAATTAAACTCCAGTTAAATTACTGAGCAGTTTTTCAGTCACAGTTTAAATATATATCTAGTCCAGCGAAATATATATCTAGTTCCAGAAGTGATATCCAACATCATTATTTAATTATTCTTAACCCAGATAGTTCTCGAGTTGATCTCCAACGTCATTCATATTTTCCCTCTATTATCCTAATTACTCCGTCTACCACACCGAAGATTCTGGGTTCACGACCCGGCAAAGCAACATCAAAGTTCTAGAAACAAGGTTTTTAATTAGTAGAAAGTTTTTCTAAGCGGGGTAGCCCCTCGGCAGTGTTTGGCAAACACTCCGAGTGTACATATTTCTGCCATCGAGGGCTCTCAATGAAAACTCATCTGCCTTTCAGATGTTGTTCGGAATAAAACAAGTAGGTCCAGTCCCGCCATTTTGTAGGAAAAATTAAAAGGAGCACGACGCAAATAGGCAGAGAAGCTCGGCCCATAATCTCTAAGGAGGTTATCGCACCCCACATTTATTAATTTTTATACCTTTCATGAAAATGAAATGGTATATTAATTTCGTCACGAAACCGAAAATTGTAAGTCCTTAAAGGAAAATAGATAGACCCACCATTAAGTATACCGAAATAATCAGGTTGAAGAGCTGAGTTGATTTAGCCATGTCCGTCTGTCCGTCTGTCTGTTTGAATGCAAACTAGTCCCTCAATTTTTGAGATATCTTGATAAAATTTGGTGAGCGGGTGTATTTGGGTGTCCGATTAGACATTTGTCGGAACCGACCGGATCGGACCACTATAGCATATATCCTCCATACAACCGATTTTTCAGAAAAAGAGGATTTTTGTAATATCTTACCCAATTTAACAGATTGAAGCTTCAAACTTCACCATATACTTTCGTATATTGCACATATTGTTGCCTGAAAAAATTGATGAGATCGGTCGTATATATAGTATATATCCCCCACAACCGATTGTTCAGATAAGGAACTTTTCGTAATTACTGCCCCATTTTAAGAGCTAGAGGCTTCAAATTTCAACGAATGCTTAGGTATATAGCATATATTGTTGTCTGAAAAAATCATAAAGATCGGTGGTATATATAGTATATATATGGTGGTATATATAGTATATATATATAGTATATATATATATATTTTCGCAAATTTTAGCCCCATTTTAACAGCTAGAAGCTTCAAATTTCACCGAATACTTACGTATATAGCATATATTGTTGTCTGAAAAAATCATAGAGATCGGTTGTATATATAGTATATATCTCATACAACCGATTGTTCAGATAAGAAACTTTTCGCAATTTCTACCCCATTTTAACAGCTATAAGCTTCAAATTTCACCGATTGCTTACGTATATAGCATATACTGTTGTCTGAAAAAATCATAGAGGTCGGTTGTATATATAGTATATACCTCATACAACCGATTGTTCAGATAAGAAACTTTTCGCAATTTCTACCCCATTTTAACAGCTATAAGCTTCAAATTTCACCGATTGCTTACGTATATAGCATATATTGTTGTCTGAAAAAATCATAGAGATCGGTTGTATATATAGTATATATCTCATACAACCGATTGTTCAGATAAGAAACTCTTCGCAATTTCTACCCCATTTTAACAGCTAGAAGCTTCAAATTTCACCAAATGCTTAAGTAAGTATATAGCATGTATTGTTGTCTGAAAAAATCATAGAGATCGGTTGTATATATAGTATATATCTCATACAACCGATTGTTCAGATAAGAAACTTTGCGCAATTTCTGCCCTGTTTTAACAGCTAGAAGCTTCAAATTTCACAAAATGCTTACGTATATAGCATATATTGTTGTCTGAAAAAATCATAGAGATCGGTGGTATATATATTATATACTTCATATAAACTCTCATTTTTGCCCCTTTTTTACGGATAGAAGCTTCAAAATTCATCAAATTTCATCAAATAGTTACGTTTACGTCATATATTTTTGAAATACGTGATTCGTAGTCATAGTTTTTACATGCAGACCACAAAACACGTGAAGCTTTGCATCCTCACACAGATTACCTACCTATTTTTTATTTTATATTTATCTTAAAAATCGTTTAGATATGTTCAAATTTCACTAAATGCTTACGTGTATAGCATATATTGTTGTTTGAGAAAATCATAGATACCGGTGGTATATATAGTATATATCCCATACAACCGATTGTTCAGATAAGAAACTTTGCGCAATTTTTGCCCCGTTTTAACAGCTAGACGCTTCAAATTTCACCATATGCTTACGTATATAGCATATATTGTTGTCTGAAAAAATCATAGAGATCGGTGGTATATATATTATATACCCCATATAAACTCTAATTTTTGCCCCCTTTTTACGGCTAGAAGCTTCAAAATTCATCAAATTTCATCAAATAGTTACGCTTACGTCATATATTGTTGAAATACGTGATTCGGAGTTATAGTTTTTACACGCAGACCACAAAAAACCTGAAACTTTGGATCCTCACACAAAGCACCTACCTATTTTATACCTTTCATGAAAATGAAATGGTATATTACTTTCGTCACGAAACCGAAAATTGTAAGTCCTTAAAGGAAAATAGATAGACCCACCATTAAGTATACCGAAATAATCAGGGTGAAGAGCTGAGTTGATTTAGCCATGTCCGTCTGTCCGTCTGTCTGTTTGTATGCAAACTAGTCCCTCAATTTTTGAGATATCTTGATAAAATTTGGTGAGCGGGTGTATTTGGGTGTCCGATTAGACATTTGTCGGAACCGACCGGATCGGACCACTATAGCATATATCCTCCATACAACCGATTTTTCAGAAAAAGAGGATTTTTGTAATATCTTACCCAATTTAACAGATTGAAGCTTCAAACTTCACCATATACTTTCGTATATTGCACGTATTGTTGCCTGAAAAAATTGGTGAGATCGGTCGTATATATAGTATATATCCCCCACAACCGATTGTTCAGATAAGGAACTTTTCGCAATTACTGCCCTATTTTAAGAGCTAGAGGCTTCAAATTTCAACGAATGCTTACGTATATAGCATATATTGTTGTCTGAAAAAATCATAAAGATCGGTGGTATATATAGTATATATATGGTGGTATATATAGTATATATATATAGTATATATATATAGAGTAACTTCAGGTATTGTGATATTTATTTATTTATTTATTTATTTATTTATTACAGCGTAAGCCTAGTTTGAACAATATTTATTAAATCACATTGTAGAACTTATCTTATAGGTAAGGTTTTACAATGTTCATATAGCCTGCT
Source organism: Eurosta solidaginis (assembly GCF_040869045.1). Taxonomy (NCBI): domain Eukaryota; kingdom Metazoa; phylum Arthropoda; class Insecta; order Diptera; family Tephritidae; genus Eurosta; species Eurosta solidaginis. The sequence goes on along the minus strand of NC_090321.1, from coordinate 106,543,180 downwards.
TTTAAATACATAAATTTCTTCACAATTTTTTATTTCATTAGGCAATTCATTAAAGTTTTTAAATCCTTTATGGAAAAGGTTTTGTTTGTCCACTTCAGTTCTATAGAGTGGCAGTTTAAAATCATTTTTTCTACGGGTATTAAAATTATGGGTTTCGTTTATATATACAACATTATTTGTTAAGTATTCAGGTACATTTCCCTTTCGTATATTGAAGATCATTTTCATAGTATAATAAAAAATAATTTGTTTGACACTTAGCCATTTTAGTTTTATTAGCATGTCGCTTATCGACGCATCTGACTTTTCCCGTAACACAAATCTCATACACCTATTTTGCAATATCTGAAGTCTATCTATTTTTGTATCTGGTATAATGAATAAGACTGATGGGCAATATTTAAAATTAGATTCAATCAATGTTTTGTATACAATATCCTTAAACTCTCTATTTATAAATTTACAGGTTCTTTGCATAAAACCGACTTGTTTAGCTATCTTTCCTACAGTGTATCGAATATGTTCATCAAATTTGAGTTTGTTGTCAATTACAATTCCAAGATATTTTATTAATTTTATTTGCTCTAACACTTCATCTTTCACCCTGAGCTGAATACTCGCAACTTCGCTTTCGATTTTTCGGCTAATAACCATATATTTTGTTTTACTCACGTTAAGTTTAAGTCTGTTACCACATAGCCATTTATATAAACTATCTAAGTCACACTGCATTTACAGGAGGAAGGGCGCAAAGGGCGGTTGGTCATAGGCGCAGATGCAAATGCGCACCACAATGCGTGGGGAGGAGCAGATACGAACGAGAGAGGCGAATCTCTATTTTGTTACATCCTGCAAACCAATTTGCAGATAGCCAACAGGGGAAATGTTCCTACATACATTGGTCCAACATCCAGCAATATTCTGGATATTACATTGAGCTCCGAGCGTGATATATCAAGGTATGATTGGATGGTTCTCGATAGACCATCCTTCTCCGACCATGCGTATATAAGCTTCAGCATCCCACTAAAGAGGGTAGAGAAGGGAGGAACCTTTAGAAACCCTAGGGCAACGAATTGGACTAAATTCCAGAAACATGTAGAAACGAAACTGGGACAACCCAAAGAGGTTGCTAATGTAGAGGAACTGGAGGAGTCGAATGAATTCCTAACAAGGACGCTTATGACTGCGTATAACAAAGCTTGCCCTCTAAGAAGATTCAGAGGAAAAGCAAAGCCCCCATGGTGGAGCAATGAGCTGAGTCTTCTAAGAAGACAGGTAAAAGAAATGTTTAAGCTCGCAAAGACCGCGGAAAGCGAAGCGTGTCGGGACGAGTACAGGGATCTACTGAGGATCTACAAGCGTGAAATTGCCAGGGCGAAGAGAAACTCATGGAAAAGTTTCTGTACGGACATAGAGTGCTCCAGTGAAACAGCACGGTTGAAAAAAGTCCTAGCAAAGGGAAACATAGTCCAGGGACTAATAAAGAAAGAGAACGGGGAATGGTCACGTGATAGTGAGGAATCCCTTGAGGTGCTTCTCGATACACATTTCCCATCGGGAGACGGTTTAGAAGAACCAGCAGACATCACTCACACTTCGATCACGGAGCTAGTGGTGCCGGGCTTGGTGACCGATACCAAGATCGAGTGGGCAGTGAAGACGTTTTCTAAGTTTAAATCGCCGGGCCCAGATGGTATATTCCCGGCCATGCTACAAGTCTCAAGTAGGGCGGTCGTGGAATGGCTTAAAATAATATTCGATGGGTGCATAAGACTGAATCATGTACCGCACTCTTGGAGAACTGCTCGTGTAGCTTTTCTACCAAAGGCGGGGAAGATCGGTCACGTGTATCCCAAAGACTATAGACCCATTAGCTTAACATCATTTCTGCTCAAAACCTTTGAGAGGCTGATAGATGTGTACATAAAGTCCAACGTGGATGAAAAGCTGCTCTCCACAACACAGCATGCGTACACCAAAGGCAAGTCGGTAGACACCGCATTGCATAGGGTGGTAATAAGCATAGAGAAATCCCTGGAATATAAAGAGTATGCTCTAGGAGTCTTCTTGGACATTGCCGGGGCTTTCAATAATGTTGCAAAATGGGCGATTATGGATGGTCTTAATTACATTAAAGTACATCCTGCCTTAATCAGATGGATCGGCTGCATGTTAAATTGCAGAAAGATTACATCACAATGGGGATTGTACGAGGCCACGAAATCAGTGGACAGGGGCACGCCGCAGGGAGGGGTGCTATCACCTCTGCTGTGGACACTGGTCATCAACCAACTGCTCAGGCAATTCGATGAGGGACCCGTAAAACTTACGGCTTACGCAGATGACGTTGCAATTGTCATAAGTGGAAAATGCCTTCCAACGATTAGTTCTTTGATGGATCGGGCGCTTCGGGATATTCATACCTGGGCATCTAATGTCGGACTGAAAGTCAATGCGGAGAAGACGGATATGGTCTTGTTTACAAAGAGGTACAAGGTCCCAAATTGGACCAGGCCTAAGTTAGGAGCGGTGACCTTACAGGAGAAACCTTGCACAAAATATCTAGGAATCATCCTAGACAGTAAGCGGTCCTGGAAGCTCAACTTGGAGGAGAGGGTCAAGAAGGCCTCAACGGCACTCTATGCATGTAAAAGAATGCTGGGGTGTACGTGGGGCCTATCGCCCTCTCTTTCTCATTGGGTTTTTACAGCGATTGTAAGCCCTATTCTATACTATGGAGTTCTTGTTTGGTGGAAAGCCACACAAAAAACAACATACCTCAAAAAATTAGAGGGGGTATGCAGACTATCGATGCTTTGCATTACGGGAGCCCTGAAAACAACCCCGACGGCTGCACTGTATGCCATTCTGCACATTCCACCTGTAGACCTGGTAGCAAAGAACAAAGCGTTAACGACCGCAACCAGGCTCGATGCTTCGGGGCAGCTTGAGCGCCGACCATATGGCCATAGTAGTATAGCGTCCTCAGTCACAAGACGAACAGACTACATGATTCCCTACCTGCACTTTGAGGGAGATCTTAAGGCCACAATAGAGGTGGACGGTTGGCGCAAGGGTGCGCAAATGGCGGACGAGGCGATACATGTGTACACCGATGGTTCCAAAATAGTGGAAGGAGTAGGGTCTGCGGTATACTGCGCTGATCCGGAATTAAGCAGATCCTACAGGCTGCCGGATTACTGTAGCGTTTTCCAAGCGGAAATATTAGCCGTAACCAAAGCAGTAGAAACCCTGGAAGAGAATAGCTTAAGCTGCAACCGTGTTAACTTTTATATTGACAGTCAAGCAGCAATTAAGGCAATAATCTCGCATAGCACAGCATCTAAATGCGTGTTAGAGTGTAAGCAGTCTCTGGAGAGAATCGGGACAGGGAGAAGCATACATCTATATTGGGTCCCAGGGCATATGGGAATAGATGGGAATGAAAAAGCGGACGAATTAGCTAAAAAGGGCGCATCCCTTGAAGCTTGCTCCGTAGACGTCCCAATTAGATTGGGCGATATTAAGCGAATGCGAGAGGTGCACATGATCGACCAAGCAGAAAAGGCGTGGGTTCAAGCGCGGGGCTGTAAAGTGTCGAAGATTATGTGTAGGTCTTACAACCTTAGACTAACACAGTTGCTTCTATCATTAAAAAGAGAGGACTGTAGACTCATGACGGGTATTCTGACTGGACACTGCCTTCTGGCGTCACATGCCTTTAAATTAGGCTTGGTCAGTGATAGCAGATGTAGGAAGTGCGGGTTGGAGGAGGAAACGATCGAGCACGTTCTGTGCTCGTGCCCTGCACTTGCCAGGCTAAGACTCCAGATATTAGGAGTGATACAGCTGTCAGATCTAGAAGCAGCAAGTAGCTTAAGTCCTAGGAAGCTTCTAGTATTTGCCAAGAGGACGGAGTTATTTTATAACATAGGTCCTGGTTTTTGATAGGGTTTTTCAGTTTGGTCGTTAAAACAAACTTCTGGTAACACTACGGACTCAATCAGTCTATGTGAGGTCCTCATGGACCGGCCAGTTCAACCTACCTACCTACCACACTGCATTTTTGTCAATGCAGTTGTTAAACTACTTTCACTTATTCTAAGCAGAGCATCATCCGCAAACAGTTTTATGTTACAGTACTTTACAGCTTTAACAATATCATTAATATAAATCAAAAATAATAAAGGAGCCAATACAGAACCTTGCGGTAATCCTAATGGGACCGAAATTTCGTTCGATACTTCATCACCGATTATGGCTTTTTGTTTTCTGCCAGTCAAGTAATTTTGGAACCACTTTAATTCTATACCCTGAATTCCCATGACTTTCATTTTCTGGCGCAAAATGTCTCGGTCCACTGTTTCGAATGCCCTTTTCAGATCCAGGAAAACGCAAACAGTGTCTTTTTTGTTATTTAGATCTTCCTTCCAGTTAGAGATCACTATATTCAGTGCCGTTTCACATGAGTGTTTTCTTCTAAATCCCGATTGTTCACTTATTATTAATTTATTGTCTTCCAAGTAATTTTCTAACTTATTTTTTATAACTGTTTCCATAATTTTTTCGTCGTATTTATAGGTCGCACTTCCTCAGGTTTATACGTATTTTTTATTTTTTTACTGGTATAATGGTCGACGTTTTCCATCTTTGTGGTACAATGCCTGTTTCCATGCTTTCATTTATAATTTTTGCATAAAAATAAGCTGTATACTCTATTGAATCTTTTAAAACTCCTTCTGATAAAAGATTTTTGCCACCAATTTTGTTCTTGAATAGCCGAACTATTTTGACAATGTCATCTGCTACAACTTTATTAAATTTGAATGCCGAACTGGAGGGTAATGTGATATACCCGCTTATTTTCTGAACTATGCATGCTTCAACAAGAACTTGCTGTTTAAAGTAGGCATAATGGAAGAAAACTGCTGCAGCAGAATTATATATGCTGACGAATGCTTCGTTTGTTCTCATTGCGAAAAAGTTCATTGAGTGGTGGGGTCGTAATTATTTAAGTGCGTACTTTGCAAATCGATTTCTTTGAATTTAACACAAATTTTTATAAAATAATATTTAGTTTTCCATTAACGCGAGTCTATTTAGCTGTAGATCAGGTAAGTTTTCAATAAAGTGAAGTGGAATTTTTAAAAACAAATTAAATATAAAAAAAGTTAAATTCGGCTAATGTGATATAGCCTTAGTCGTCTAATGTGATATGGTATATCACATTAAACTCCTAACCTGTTAACAACAAACACGTGATGTATTTTCTGTATTTTGTTAGATCATGCCCAAGAAAGGCAATATTCGAAAATGGGATGCCAAGAGTATGAGGAAAGCCATTTTAGCTGTGAGAGGAGAAAAGATGGGTATACTCTTGGCTTCAAAACCACTAGGGCGTAAACCTGTATTCAAGCAAGATTTGGAAATGGAACTGGAACAATATTGACAACTCATTTTTTTTGATAAAGGAATGTGCGGGTAAGGATTGGTTGTATGTCTTTCTAAAAAGGCACAAGTCCGAAATAAGTCTTCGAAGCACGACAGGAACTTCAATGGCTAGGGCTAAAGGCTTTAATGAGGAAAGCGTCATTGATCATTTCCTACGGTTCACCAACCCTTCAAAAGAAAACCCAATGCTGCTTATTTTAGACGGTCATTATAGTCATACCAGAAATATTGAGGTTCTTGACAAAGCTCGTCAAAATGGTGTTGTTATTATATCTTTACCACCACATTGTACAAACAAGATGCAACCTCTCGGTAAATCGTTTATGCGGCCCCTTAAAACGCATTATAATGACGAGAACAAGGCCAAAAGATAACCCAATTCGACGTTGTTGAGTTGTTCTCAAAAGCATATCTTAAGGTTCAAACAGCTCAGGTCGCAATAAACGGGTTTAAGTGTACTGAAATATATCCTTTTGATAAACATGTATTTCAAGAAATCGACCCTATCGCTGAAAGACAAGATCATTTTCAAGAAGAAGCTTCTATGCAACCAAACTTAGAAGAACCAGTCGCCAGCACTAGTAGTGCAGCTATGAGCAAATTTGCAACACCTTGGGAGATCTCACCACAACCGAAAATAAAACAATCTACTAGCTCCAGAGATAAACGATCAGCTGCGACGGTATTAACAACATCACCATACAAATCATCTTTAGAGGAGATCATAAGAAATGCCGAGAAGCAAAAGAAGAAGCCACCAAAATCCCGTAGTGGTAAAAACCCTCGCAAAAAGCCAAATAGGGAAAGTTCTGCGAGCGAATCTGGCCCAACTAAAAATTATGAATCTGAAGAAAGTTTGTAGATGAAGACCTTTGGATAGAGGCTCCACCTAGTAACGATACGGTGTGTGCTTTTTGTAATAAGGTATTTGAGATTGACGAAGGCAACCCAACATGGTTATCGTGTTTACAATGCGATTTAATTTGGGTACACAGTAAATGCCTCCCTAAACGGCAAGCTATTTTTGTATGGGAGTCTTGTGAGTCATCTTAGGAAATTGAGACTCAAGATCTCATCAATATCTAATTATCTATCAATGTATTTTATTTGAACTTTTTTTAAGTTTAGTTTAAGAATTTTTAAAGATATACATATGTACCCATGAATAAAATGTTTGGTTTTGTTTGAAATTCTGAATAATAAATGAAAATATATAAAATTTCGATGGGTCTTACTTTTATACATGTTTGTCTGGGGCTAAACTCGTCCGGGAGTATGGGCGTATAATGTGATATATATATATCACTTTACCCGAATAGAGTATATCATGCCAAATTTTACAAAGCCCTCTTTTCGACTATTTTTGATTTCAGTGGAAAATCTTCCGATTGGCTGAAAATAGAATACTCATAACTCAAAATTAACTACGCAATATATCAATACATTATATTAAGCAATAATATTTGAATAAAAGGGTGAAATTATGGAGTAATAGCAGAACAAGGATTACCTATATCACAATACCCGAAGTTACTCTATATATATATATATTTTCGCAAATTTTAGCCCCATTTTAACAGCTAGAAGCTTAAAATTTCACCGAATACTTACGTATATAGCATATATTGTTGTCTGAAAAAATCATAGAGATCGGTTGTATATATAGTATATATTTCATACAACCGATTGTTCAGATAAGAAACTTTTCGAAATTTCTACCCATTTTAACAGCTATAAGCTTCAAATTTCACCGATTGCTTACGTAAATATATAGCATATATTGTTGTCTGCAAAAATCATAGAGATCGGTTGTATATATAGTATATATCTCATACAACCGATTGTTCAGATAAGAAACTTTTCGCAATTTCTACCCCATTTTAACAGCTATAAGCTTCAAATTTCACCGATTGCTTACGTATATAGCATATATTGTTGTCTGAAAAAATCATAGAGATCGGTTGTATATGTAGTATATATCTCATACAACCGATTGTTCAGATAAGAAACTTTTCGCAATTTCTACCCCATTTTAACAGCTATAAGCTTCAAATTTCACCGATTGCTTACGTATATAGCATATATTGTTGTCTGAAAAAATCATAGAGATCGGTTGTATATATAGTATATATCTCATACAACCGATTGTTCAGATACGAAACTTTGCGCATTTTCTGCCCCGTTTTAACAGCTGCAAGCTTCAAATTTCACAAAATGCTTACGTATATAGCATATATTGTTGTCTGAAAAAATCATAGAGATCGGTGGTATATATATTATATACTTCATATAAACTGTCATTTTTGCCCCTTTTTTACGGCTAGAAGCTTCAAAATTCATCAAATTTCACCAAATAGTTACGTTTACGTCATATATTTTTGAAAGACGTGATTCGTAGTCATAGTTTTTACACGCAGACCACAAAAAACCTGAAACTTTGGATCCTCACACAAAGTACCTACCTATTTTTTATTTTATATTTATCTTAAAAATCGTTAAGGTATGTAGATCTGTTCACTATATATTTCTTATCTTATACATCCGATTATTCGGAGATTACGAGCGGGATAAGATTGTTGTTCAGCCCCATTCATGAAAGGTATGAAGTCTTCGGCACAGCCGAAGACAGTCCCGTTCTTACTTGTTTAACTTATATATATTTTTCATTTTAGTTTCGTGAAAACACTGAAATATGGAATCTTACATTTGAGTCCAGTTAGAGAACCACAAGTTGGGAATAAAATTTTTTCAACTTACTAATGGCATTTTTTGCTTTCTAAAAAATTTCGTCTTTTGCTGAGTATGCTATGATTCTCGAGTTGAGCCACTATTTCGAAACATCTCTTGAGATTTTAGAAATATGCCTAGTTATCAACATGAGCTCTAATGGTACTCAAGCCCAAATATTTGTTGGGTATATTCGACGCCATTTCTAATGAACGCAAATCACCTATAGGTCAACTAGAGTTTAACTTTGCCAGATCGGCCGCTTAAGCTCAGCTTAAACTTCAGTTAAAGTGGACTCAAAAACTGCAGAATAAGTTTAAGCGTAGTTTAACTGACAAACTTAGTTGAACTTGTGCTGAAAAACCGGGCCAAAGAAATTTATCCATTCCCAACCATCTCGGTTGCATCAACTTGACTTACTTACTTACTTAATTGGCGCTTAACCGTCTACACGGTTATGGCCGTCCAACAAGGCGCGCCAGTCGCTTCTTCGCTCCGCCAACCGGCGCCAATTGGTCACACCAAGGGAGTTTAAATCGTTTTCCACCTGGTCCTTCCAACGGAGTGGGGGCCGCCCTCTACCTCTGCTTCCATAGGCGGGTTCCGATAGAAACACTTTCTTGGCCGGAGCATCATCTTTCATTCGCATAACATGGCCTAGCCAGCGCAGCCGCTGCGGTTTAATTCGCTGGACTATGTTGATGTCTGCGTATAGCTCGTACAGCTCATCATTAAATCTTTTTCGGTACTCGCCATCGCCAACGCGTAGAGGTCCATAAATCTTTCGAAGAACTTTTCTCTCGAACACTCTCAAAGCCGCTTCATCTGCTGCTGTCATGGTCCATGCTTCTGCCCCATATAGCAGGACGGGTACGATAAGTGATTTGTAGAGTATGATTTTCGTTCGCCGAGAGAGGACTTTACTTTTCAATTGCCTATCTAGTCCAAAGTAGTATTTATTGGCAAGATTGATTCTTCGCTAGATTTCAGTGCTGATGTTGTTGCTAGTGTTGATGCTGGTTCCCAAATAAACGAAGTCTTCTACTATTTCGAAATTATGGCTGCCAACAGTAGCGTGGTTGCCAAGGCGCATATGCGCTGACTCTTTGCTCGATGACAGCAGGTACTTCGTTTTGTCCTCATTCACCATCAAACCCATCTTTACCGCTTCTTTTTCCAGTTTGGAGTAAACAGGACTAACAGCGCGGGTGTTTAGGCCGATGATATCAATGTCATTTTGCACAGCCGTATAAGTTTTGCGGGGAAACTAAATTCAGACATAACGGCATATAGGCAGATCCTTTTCGTTATGTCGAAGGCGGCTTTAAAGTCGCCGAAGAGGTGATGTGTGTCGATTCTCTTTTCACGGTTTTTTTCCAAGATTTGGCGCATTGTGAAAATCTGGTCGATGGTAGATATACCAGGTCTGAAGCCGCACTGATAAGGTCCAATCAGCCGGTTCACGGTGGGCTTCAATCTTTCGCACAATACACTTGAAAGGAACTTATATGCGATATTAAGAAGGCTGATTCCACGATAGTTGGTGCATTTTGCAGTATCCCCCTTCTTGTGGACTGGGCAAAGAACACTTAGATTCCAACCGTCGGGCATGCTTTCAACTTGACAACACACATAAATATGTAGATTCATATGTCCAGCTGTTATGAAATGAAAATACATACATACATCCGTACATAGTTGGTTAAGCTAAGCTTAAACTAAGTTTGCTTAAACTCTAGTCAAATTTAAACTCCACTTAAACTGCTGAGCAGTTTTTCAGTCTAAGTTAATGGCTGCTTTTGGGGTAGGCGTTTTTGTGCGGCAGCATTGGTATTTTTATTATCTCGATAATTTGAAGATACGGATTTTGTTTGCCCAACAAACATGGAAAAAAATTCTCCACCAAAATATATATCTAGTTTCCGAAGTGATATCCAACACCTTTATTTAGTTATTCATAAACCGCCACATTTATTTATTTTTTTAATTATATACTTTTTTTTGTTGGTTTTTTGGCCTTTAGTTTGTAAAAATGTTTGTAAATTATCCAGCTCGAGGCCATACAATATTAAATAACACAAAAAGAAAACTTTTTATTTGTATATGTTATATATTGTCGTTTTTTTATTTATCGATATTTCGACTTCAATTAGAAGTCATCTTCAGGACTAGAAATACAAAAATACAAGTATTATAATAAAAAAACATAAAAGTACATGTATACATTTGACTTACATCGTTGTACCAGATCGACTAATTTAAAATTTGATATGAGAAAAACGAAAATAAACATAAACAAGTATGGAAGGCTAAGTTCGGGTGTAACCGAACATTACATACTCAGTTGAGAGCTGTGGAGAAAAAGTAAGGGAAAATCACCATGTTGTAAAAAGAACCTAGGTTAACCCTGGAATGTGTTTGTATGACATGTGTACCAAATGGAAAGTATTAATGAGTATTTTAAGAGGAAGTGGGCCACAGTTCTATAGATGGACACCATTTAGGGATATCGCCATAAAGGTGGACCAGGCCTGACTCTAGAATTTGTTTGTACGATATGGGTATCAAAAGAAATGTGTTAATGATAATTTTAAAAGGGAGTGGGCCTAAGTTCTATAGGTGGACGCCTTTTCGAGATATCGCCATAAAAGTGGACCAGTGGTGACTCTAGAATTTGTTTTGTACGATATGGGTATCAAATGAAAGGTATTAATGAGTATTTTAAAAGGGCGTAGGCCTAAGTTCTATAGATGGACGCCTCTTCGAGATATCGCCATAAAGATGGACCAGGGGTGACTCTAGAATTTGTTTGTACGATATGAGTATCAAATGAAAGGCGTTAATGGGTATTTTAAGAGGGTGTGGGCCTTAGTTCTATATGTGGGCGCCTTTTCGAGATATCGCCATAAAAGTGGACCAGGGGTGACTCTAGAATTTGTTTTGTACGATATGGGTATCAAATGAAAGGTATTAATGAGTATTTTAAAAGGGCGTAGGTCTAAGTTCTATAGATGGACGCGTCTTCGAGATATCGCCATAAAGATGGACCAGGGGTGACTCTAGAATTTGTTTGTACGATATGAGTATCAAATGAAAGGTGTTAATGGGTATTTTAAGAGGGCGTGGGCCTTAGTTCTATATGTGGACGCCTTTTCGAGATATCGCCATAAAGGTGGACCAGGGGTGACTCTAGAATTTGTTTGTACTATATGGGTATCAAATGAAAGGTGTTAATGAGTATTTTAAAAGGGAGTTAGCCTTAGGTCTATGTGTGAAGGCGTTTCCGAGAAATCGACCAAAATGTGGACCAGGTTGATCCAGAACATCATCTGTCGGGAACCGCTAATTTATTTATATATGTAATAGCACGAACAGTATTCCTTCCAAGATTCCAAGGGCTTTTGATTCCGCCCTGCAAAACTTTTTCATTTTCTTCTACTTAATATGGTAGGTGTCACACCTATTTTACCAAGTTTTTTTCTAAAGTTATATTTTGCGTCAATTGACCAATACAATTACCATGTTTTATCCCTTTTTTCGTATTTGGTATATAATTATGGGATTTTTTTTATTTTTCGTAATTTTCGATATCGAAAAAGTGGGCGTGGCCATAGTCGGATTTCGGCCATTTTTTACACCAATACAAAGTGAGTTCAGGTAATTACGTGAACTGATTTTAGTAAAGGTATATCGATTTTTGCTCAAGTTATCGTGTTAACGGCCGAGCGGAAGGACAGACGGTGGACTGTGTATAAAAACTGGGCGTGGCTTCAACCGATTTCGCCCATTTTCACAGAAAACAGTTACCGTCCTAGAGTCTAAGCCTCTACCAAATTTCACACAGATTGGTAAATTTTTGTTCGACTTATGGCATTAAAAGTATCCTAGACAAATTAAATGAAAAAGGGCACAGCCACGCCCATTTTGAAATTTTCTTTTATTTTTGCATTTTGTTGAAACATATCATTACTGGAGTTGAATGTTGACATAATTTACTTTTATACTGTAAAGATATTAACTTTTCTTTTAAAATTTGAATTAAAAAAATTTTTTTTTAAAAAGTGGGCGTGGTCGTTCTCCGATTTTGCTAATTTTTATTAAGCAGACATATAGTAATAAGAGTAACGTTCCTGCCAAATTTCATCATGATATCTTCAACGACTGCCAAATTACAGCTTTAAAAACTTCTAAATTACCTTCTTTTAAAAGTGGGCGGTGCCACGCCTATTGTCCAAAATTTTACTGGTTTTCTATTCTGCGTCATAATTTCAACTCACCTACCAAGTTTCATCGCTTAATCCGTATTTTGTAATGAACTATCGCACTTTTTCAATTTTTCGAAATTTTCGATATCGAAAAAGTAGGCGTGGTTATTGTCCGATATCGTTAATTTTAAATAGCGATCTGAGATGATTTCATGAAGATACCTCTAAATTTACTCAAGTTATCGTGTTAATGGGGAGACGGACTGACGGACGGACGGACATGGCTCAATCGAATTTTTTTTCGATACTGATGATTTTGATATATGGAAGTCTATATCTATCTCGATTCCTTTATACCTGTACAACCAACCGTTATCCAATCAAAGTTAATATACTCTGTGAGCTCTGCTCAACTGAGTATAAAAATAAACAAATAAAGAACCGTAATTATAAACAAAATTCTTAACTAACAACAATATAGCATAAAAAGTTAAACTGTGAACGACACCGATAGCATAAGTATGTATTAAATTCCCACCAGGTAAATGTTGTTGTATAACACTCTCCGCATTAATTTTTGCAATTTTTCCTTATCAGTTGTCTGTATGCGTGAGCGCATTGGTCTGTGTCTGACTTAAAATTCATTCTTTTATCGTTTTAATCAGCACGATTATGTGAATCATCTCCAAAACAGAGAATTTAAATTCTTTTGTTTAAATTCTCTGTCCAAAATATAGCTTTTCGTATAATGTTTTTCTTGTTGTAGAATTTCTACCTCATCGAAATCCGGAGAGTGTCCAGTTGTTTTGCAATGCTGAGTGAGGGCCGTTTTGTTATCATTAGTGTGGTCCCTATTTTTTATGTTTGATTTGTGAGCGGAAATCCTTGTCTTTAGTTTGGATTTAGTTGTCCCCACATATACCTTATTGCATACGTGGGACCCATCGCCGTTGCATTTAATTTTATATATAACGTCAGATTTCTCATATTTTCCGACTTTGCTTTTTGTATTTGTAAATATTTTTTTAAAGTGTTATTATATGTGAATGCAATTTGAAATTTGTTCCTGTCGTACAAATTCGAATGCTTTATCCTATTCGACAAACCTGGTACAAAAGTGGTGGATTTATATATTTTATCTGGTTTAGCTTTCTTGTCTCTAGTCGGCTTGAAATTACTATGTATGAATTGTTTTATAACTTGAGCAGGAAATTCATTATTTTCAAGAACTTTTTGAATTATTTCAATATTTTCCTTATGGTACATCGCGTCGCTGATTGTGAGAACACGTCTTACGAAATTTTTGGCCGTATTTACAATTGCAGACTTGTCATGTTTCGAATGAAAGTTTAATAATCTACCGGAGGCAGTAGGCTTTCTATACCAATCGAACGTGAGGTGGTTGTTGTTTTTTATTACCAGTGTGTCCAGAAATGGCAATTCTCCATCTCTCTCAACTTCTAATGTAAATTTTATAGATCTGTGGTATTCATTTAAGTTAGCCAGCATTTTCTCAATATGGTCCGTTCTTGCAATGGCAAACAGATCGTATACATATTTAGTGAGGAGGCGTGGTTTATATGGTGTATCTTCCTCAAATTTAGTTAGCAGTTCTTCCATCACAATATCTGCTATGACCGGAGATGCCGGTGACCCCATAGGCATTCCTGCACGTTGTTAATTACAAAACCGTACTACCTCAAGGAAGAGATCTTTGGTTAGATTTGTATACTTTTTAATTTGGTTCCATTTGGACGAAATGATTTCCAAAGCATGGTCTACTGGAATGCTAGGGAATAATGAGACAACATCGAACGAAACTAGGCTCTCATCATCAAAGACATATGTATCCTTAATTTTATTTTTAAACTCAACGGAATCTTTTACATTGTATTTTGATTCTTTGGTTTTATTCATCAAAATATATACAACGAATTTACATAGGTTGTACGAAGGCGAATTGATGGAAGAACATATAGGCCTCAATGGGATACCTTCTTTAATCTTCGGTAGACCATACAGTCTTGGTGCATTAGCGGTCTTACTCAAGAGTCGGTATTTTTCTTTCAAGTCTATCATATTGTTTTTAAAGAGCTTTTCCATGATCGCATTGTTTCTGTCTTGGAGCTTGGTAGTTGGATCTCGTTTTAATACTCGATATGTGGAAATGTCATTGACGATGCGTTGTAATTTTGTTTCGTAATCGTCCCTTTGCATTAAAACTGTCGCACTTCCTTTGTCCGCGCTTATAACTAACAATTCATTATTATTTCTAAGAAATCATTTTGTCGACTGTAGGGTATCTAGAACAAACCTGTCCCTCGCGCTAATATCTGCTTTGTTTTGGTGATCTCGTATAATTGTTGTAAAATTATTTCTCTCTATTTCTTGCTGTTCTTTGTCTTTGATTGTATGTATGCAGTCTTCGCCATGTGCTATAATTTGAAAAAGGGGGAGGCTATTCTTCGTTGTTGGTAAAGAGTATTTTGGGCCTAGTGAGAGAATCCACTGAACGTCTGGTGGTATGGTAGTACTTGTTGTATTATGAAACCACTCGGTACGTTTTTTATGTTAAGTAATTGTTTTTGTTTTTCCCTAAGCTTCTCTTATTTGTTCGTTTGTGTTTTCCTTATTTTTGCGGTAATCTTTTGAGCTAACACTTTTTCGCTCTCGAAAAACATGTTGAAATCATCCTCACTAAGTTTTTGTTGTAATTTATAATTTAATGTATTTACCTCTTTTATTTTTTGTTGTTTTAGTTCATATTTTATTTGTATTATGAGATTCAGGAGCTCCTTATGCACATTTTCTAAATACCTCGATGTTGAGTTGGTGATTTTCTTTGATATTCTATTTTTGCCGATGTTGCAGTTGACAATATAAGAAATAGTCTTAGTAGCGTTGCTGATAGAACTTGCTATAATTCCACTCTTTCTACATCTCCCAAGGAATTTAATCGACTCAGTCAGCCTGCTTAGTTGTTGTGCGCTGCGCTGATAGCGTTTTGTACATTTGATAGTTTTATTATTATACTTACATTTTAAATTTCTGTAGATGTTGTATGTATTTTTGTTATTGCGGCGTGCTCTCCGTTCCATAATTAATTTTTTTGTTGGTTTTTTGACCTTTAGTTTGTAAAAATGTTTGTAAATTGTCGAGCTCGAGGCCATACAATATTAAATAACACACAAAGAAAACTTTTTATTTGTATATGTTATATATTGTCGTTTTTTTATTTATCGATATTTCGACTTCAATTAGAAGTCATCTTCAGGACTAGAAATACAAAAATACAAGTATTATAATAAAAAAAACATAAAAGTACATGTATACATTTGACTTACATCGTTGGATGTACCAGATCGACTAATTTAAAATTTGATATGACAAAAACGAAAATAAACATAAAAAGTAAACAAATAAAGAACCGTAATTATAAACAAAATTCTTAACTAACAACAATATAGCATAAAAAGTTAAACTGTGAGCGACACCCATAGCATAAGTATGTATTAAATTCCCACCAGGTAAATGTTGTATAACACTCTCAGCATTAATTTTTGCAATTTTTCCTTATCAATTGTCTGTATCAGGGATGCACCTTAACGTCAAGCTAATCGTTTATCAAAAAATTTCCACCGTTTCCGTTGAAACACTTCGAAATATTATCGATAAAGAAATTATCAAGATAAATTGTATCTCGTTTTTAACCGAAACGAAAAGCCTTCGTTAACGTTAAAAACGTTAACAAAAACGTGATACTTTATGTTTGAATTGTGCTGGCAATGCTATAGCCATGGTGAAGCCGTAAGGTGGTAACAGCGAGCGGACATACACACACAAACTCCATGTAATTTGTTTGTGTAGTTCGTTGGTGGTAATGTCAAACATACTCTGAGAAATGTTCGTACTGTCAAAATTCAAGAGAAAAGTTGCAATCAGCTTGGCTAATGCTTTCACCTTTAATGACTCCGCCATCAATCAGCTTTGCCCGCATAGTTTGAAATTAATAATCAATATAAACGATTTGATTTCGTTTTGATATGGCAGAAAACGAAACAAAAACATTTCGTTAATTTGACGTCCTGTTTCGTTTATTAACGTTAATTATCGTAACGAAATGATATCGGTTCGTTGGTTAAGCATGCCTGGTCTGTATGCGTGAGCGCATTGGTCTGTGTCTGACTTAAAATTCATTCTTTTATCGTTGGGTGTATATATAAAATATAGCGTTTCGTATAATGTTTTCCTTGTTGTAGAATTTCTACCTCATCGAAATCCGGAGAGTGTCCAGCATTTTTTACTTTATAAAAAATTCCCTCTTTTGCTGAGTACGCTATGATTCTCGAGTTGAGCCACTACTTCGAAACAACTCTTGAGCTTTTAGAAGTATGCTAGTTATCAATATGAGCTCTAATGGTACTGAAGCCAAAATGCTTGTTGGGTATATTCGACGCCATTTCGAACGAACGCAAATAATTGATAGGTTAACTACTGTTTAACCCTGCCAGATCGGCCGCTTAAGCTAAGCTTAAACTTCAGTTGAAGTAGACTGAAAAACTGCAGAATAAGTTTAAGCGTAGTTTAACTGACAAACTGAGTTGAACTTGTACTTAAAAAACCGGGCCTAAAAGATGTATCCATTCTCAACCATTTAGGTTGCATCAACTTGGCAACACACATAAATATGTAGATTCATATGTCAAGCTGTTATAAAATGAAGATACATACATACATCCGTACCTATGCCTATAAATATCTGTGTTTTTTTTTACATCTATAGACGTTTACGCTTAAACTTTATATGGACTGCTAAGCGTCAAACTTTATCCACTCTTCTGAAATTGCTGCGCATAAAATTAGTACTACTAAATTTCAAAACAACTGAAATATGTGCCATGCTTCACCTCTATACTAATTCTATGTATCACCTCTAAAAATAGTGTGTGCACACTATTCATCGCAACCGACTCAGATATAGGTTATATAGGGCACATACAACAGTGGTTTGTGTCTCCGATTTTCGAAACATGTTGGGTAGCTAGTTGCCGCTAGATGGGTCTACAAAGCATTATCTAAGCGATGATAAGCGTTTTTTTACGCGCAAACGTAAACGTATATGCGTGTAAAAAAACACGGCTAATGTACTTCCGAAGTTAAATAACGGTAGCGAATGCTATGTTTATGTGACGAATAATGTACCCCTCAAACCAAGTTTGCTCACACAGTTCAATTTTATGAATATACTCAGCGTGCTTTGCACACAGAATATATTAACTTTGATTGGATAACGGTTGGTTGTTCATCAGTGTCGAAAAAAAATTTGTTTGAGCCATGTCCGTCCGTCCGTACGTCTGTTCGTTAACACGATAACTTGAGTAAATATTGAGATATCTTTACCAAATTTGGTACACGAGCTTATCTAGACCTAGAAGAGATTGGTGTTGAATATTCGCGAAATCGGATGATAACCACACCCACTTTTTATACATAGTACGTTTGCGCGTAAAAAAAACGCTTATCCTCGCTTAGATAATGCTTAGGAGACCCATCTAGCGGCAAATAGCTACTTAGGAGACCCGTCTAGCGGCAACTAGCTACCCAACATGTTGTACCGAAAATAGGAGACACAAACCTCTGTTGTATGTCTGTGTATAACCTATAGCTGAATAGGTTGCGATGAATAGTGGTCACACACCATTTGTAGAGGTGGTACATAGAATTAATATAGAGGTGAAGCATAGACACATATTTCAGTAGCATTTGAGTATCAACACTAGCAACAACATCAGCACTGAAATCCAGCGAAGAATCAATCTTGCCAATAAATGCTACTTTGGACTAGGTAGGCAATTGAAAAGTAAAGTCCTCTCTCGGCGAACGAAAATCATACTCTACAAGTCACTTATCGTACCCGTCCTGCTATATGGGGCAGAAGCATGGACCATGACAACGGCAGATGAAGCGGCTTTGGGAGTGTTCGAGAGAAAAGTTCTTCGAAAGATTTATGGACCTCTACGCGTTGGCGATGGCGAGTACCGAAGAAGATTTAATGATGAGCTGTACGAGCTATACGCAGACATCAACATAGTCCAGCGAATTAAAACGCAGCGGCTGCGCTGGCTAGGCCATGTTATGCGAATTAAAGATGATGCTCCGGCCAAGAAAGTGTTTCTATCGGAACCCGCCTATGGAAGCAGAGGTAGAGGGCGGCCCCCACTCCGTTGGAAGGACCAGGTGGAAAACGATTTAAACTCCCTTGGTGTAACCAATTGGCGCCGGTTGGCGGAGCGAAGGAGCGACTGGCGCGCCTTGTTGGACGGCCATAACCGTTTAGACGGTTAAGCGCCAATTAAGTTAAGTTAAGTTAAGTAATTTGAGTATAATGCGTATTGAAATTTAGTAGTATTAATATTATGAGCAGCAATTTCAGAAGAGTAGATAAAGTTTGACGCTTAGCAGTCCATATAAAGTTTAAGCGTAAACGTCTATAGTTGTAAAAAAAACACAGCTATTATATTGAAAATGTCTATTTCACTTAGCTAAGCTTTCGAGTGCAAAAAAAAAACGTTTTAAAATCGCAGCCTTTTGTGAAGTGATGGGCGTACAGTGACATTTAGCGACTTAATTTTATAAGATTTAATAAACAATGAAAAAATGCAGTTTTACTGATTTGTGTAGAAGGCTCCTTGATTTTCACAGTCAATTGCTTCGATTAATACTGAAGTAAAGGTTTTAGCGGCCACCGTGGTGTGATGGTAGCGTGCTCCGCCTACCACACCGGATGCCCTGGGTTCAAACCCCAGGCAAAGCAACATCACAAATTTTTAGAAATAAGGTTTTTCAATTAGAAGAAAATTTGTATTTCTGCCATGAAAAGCTCTCAGTGAAAACTCATCTGCCTTGCAGATGCCGTTCGGAGTCGGCATAAAATCAGGTAGGTCCCATCCGGCCAATTTGTAGGGAAAATCAAGAGGAGCACGACGCTAATTGGAAGAGAAGCTCGGCCTTTGATCTCTTTGGAGGTTATCGCGCCTTACATTTATTTTAGCGCCAATTAAGTAAGTAAGTAAAGGTTTTAGCATAATTTTGAAATAGTAAAAGACTTCATTTGGGAACCAGCATCAACAATAGCAACAACATCAGCACTGAAATCCAGCGAATAATCAATCTTGCTAATAAATGCTACTTTGGACAAGGTAGGCAATTGAAAAGTAAAAAGAGGCGTCACTCGATACTTTGTTGTTGCCAAAGCAACCCTGTCATGTCGAATGTGATTCTCAAGGAAGTTTTGTTTAGTTTTTTTAAATTGAATCCTATATAGTTATGCGGTAAAGTGACTTTGCATAATTACGATTTTTGGAAAGAGAATTAATTAATTAATTTAATACAATCAATAAAATAAACACAAATACCCCACGAAAATGTATAGAAGGCGTTTTTATAAATACATCTGATAAAAAAAACCAACGACTACCTTGAGAAAACATCGAGTAATTTGCTTTGGCAACAACAAAAGTATCGAGTGACGCCTCTTGACAAATATATACTCTTTGGCAATACCAGAATTTTTATAATTTCAGCTAAAAAAAAAATTAAGAAGGATTTTAACTGGAGCGCGCTTCGAACCCACGAAATCGTACAACAATGTAGTTGCCAACACAGCTGTGCCACAATAGCTTGTGAAGTTTAATAGCGTAACAGGCAGTTATAAGCATGAGTTTCAATCTAGTGAGTGGTGAGTGGTGAGTGAATGCGTGGAACATATATATAATTTCTAACTTGGAAACATATTTATATGTTGTACAAAGAAGATAGCCCTATTATCCTCTATGATTCGTATAGTACTTTTTACTTCGCAGCATTCATTAGAGATGCGAAATGCATGAGTTTCAATCAAGTGATGGTGAGTGAATGCGTGGAAGATATATATAACTAACGCTAATTTCTGACTTGGAAACATATTTATATGTTGTAGAAAGGAGATAGCCCTAGTACTTTTTACTTAGCAGCATTCATTAGAGATGCCAAATGCAATTTATATTATCCAGTAACCCTACACATTTTTATGATGGCCTGGTGAATCGGGCCTTTTTCAAATTTTCTGCCTTCTTCTGTACTTTATAAAAAGAAACTTTTATTGATTTTTGATTGAAATTGATACAAGTGATTTACACCTGCACCAAACACCCTATTAAATAATTGCCTCCTAAGACCTTACTTAATGGGGCAAGTCAATTTACAATGAATCATCATAATTTATTTACAAAAAATCAGAGAATTAAAATTTCCAATATATTTGCTCTGATCAGAGAATTTTTTGGTAACAGACGAACAGAGAAAATCGTTAAGAGAATTTTCTGTTACGTCTTGCACCCCGTTAAGTTAACATGAATTTGGGGAATAGTGGTGAAGTGCAAGACGTGTCACATGCAAATGGATCGTAAGCAGTGGATGCGAAAAAAAAACGCCTTCTCATTGTGTTTAAATTCTCTGCTACTATTTCTAAAATAGATGTACACAAAAACCATATGGATATTGATAGTATATATTGCGACGCTAAAGTAGATCTATTAATTTGTGAGAATTTTTTGGAACAACAAGATATTCTAAATTTTAAACTAAACATCCAACTATTTTACATGGAGTTTTATAAAAACCTACAGACGAAATTTGACTTTGATAATGAAATTTTGAATTGGGTCACAAAGTTTGCTCCTGAAACTGTTTTATCAGGAGAAGTAACTAGCATTGTTCCACTGGTTGCTAAATTATTTCCTACATGTGAAATTGATAAAATCGAGGAAATTAATTCGGAATATCGAGCCCTGTCAGAACACGATGAATTGCGTGCTCTTAAAAATCATTCTATTTCTGAGTTTTGGGCAAAGGTGCGATTATTGAAAAATGAACTGAACGTTTTTTGCAAATATATACAGAATTGCACAGGGGGTTTTATCAATTTCACATTCTTCAGCGAATATTGAAAGAATATTTTCGATACAGAATATAATTAAAACCAGGTGCAGAAATCGTTTACTTGTTGAATCAGTTTCTTCTTTGATAAAAACAAAGGATTTTATTAAGACCAGGGGGCAATGTTGTTATAATATGCAAATTGATAAGGTAGTTAGTCGTGAACAAAGTTTAATCGTTGACGAGGATGACAAGTTTTTTGATTAACAAACATACATACATATATGCAAATATTTAAAATATACCTATGTAATAATAGTATATTTTATGTATCAGAAAAGAATATACATACATTAACCGTCCTGTTCATAGATTGTTACCCGGGTACCTTTTGCATATTCAAAAACCATTTTTACATAACATACAAATAGAAACGAGTCAGAGATTTGTGGCATCCTATTGGAATAAGTTTTCTACAAAAAGGAGAGACAAATTTTTCAAATAAACTTTCATAAAGATGGTTTTTTAATAAATTAGTTTTTTATTACTAAAATTAGTTTTTTATTACTAGTTCTCATGGCTGGGATACCCATGTACCAGGAGTAGTTCTCACGTATGAACTGCCTTGTGGTACCCGTGTACCCAGCCATGCGAACTAAGAAGAAAAATTATTCATGAACAGGACGGTTAAGCACGTATTTTTATTTTGGCACTAAAAAGTAAATGAGTAATAGTGCAATATATGTAAATCCATACACAAAAAAATTCAGTACAATTTGAACGAAAAAAGTATGATTTTTGAGTGGATTTAGTACAATTCATGAAATGTCATTTCCCAACCCTGCTATGAATACTAAGCTGGGTTGATTTGCATAGACGAAAGTTAACCCATATCGCGCCATCGATTTTTCGATAGGTTTTGGGCTCAGGAAAAAAAAGTTCACTAAGCATACCCAAGAAAATAGTTTTCGAGCCTGTATAATTTTAGTTTTTGACTTTTTTTCTTTGATTTTTAAGGTTTTTTTCATGACCTACTTATAAAATTTTCATTTGATTTTAAAATTTTCATGTATACCCTGTCCGACTCAAAATTGTCCGCTACAAACTTTGTGACAGACGGACATGGCCAAATCAACTTAGCTCGTCCCCTGATCATTTTGGTATACTTATTGGTGGGTTTAAAGGAAACATATACATAAAAAATGATTTGGAGCCTTGAAAATGAAAAAAATCGATTTCGACCAAAACAAATCCCAAAAACCAAAAAAAAAGTTTAAAAACTGCTAATGCCAACGTTTTTATCGCATAATTTTACGTGGGATAGGAGCTATGAGACAAATTCGTTTTCATTGGCAACACTTTGGCCCGTTTCTGAAGAAACTCTTAAAAAGTTAGCGAAAAAATAAATTTTTTCACCAAAAGACTCCCCAAAACCCAAAAAATATATATTTTTTTTTTTCAAAAAACTGTTAATTCCAAAGTTTTTAGCGGACAATTTTGAGTCGGACAGGGTATACACGAAAATTTTAAAATGAAAGAAAAATTTTTTAAGTAAATCATGAAAAAAACCTTAAAATCAAAGAAAAAAAGTCAAAAACTCAAATTTTGCAGGCTCGAAAATTATTTTTTTGGATATGCTTAGTAGAACTTTTTCCTGAGCCCAAAACCTATCGAAAAGCCGATGGCGCGATATAGGTTAATAAATCGACCCAGCTTAATGTATACCCACATAAATATGTGTACGTATACCTGCGCATGATCGCATATACAACCAGTGAGCCTAAGTTAAGAATAATTCTTTTTTAATTTAGTTATTCGAATAGCCCGGTAAAAAGTTCGAATAAATATTATTCGGTTTACGAATAAGTACCTTGAGAATAAAAAAGGGCATTTGGCATTTTACCACTTCGGTTTTTTTATACTCAGCTGAGCAGAGCTCACAGATTATATTAACTTTGTTCGCATAACGGTAATCCGTAACGGCATAAACTAATCGATAGATATCAACTTCTATATATCAAAATGATCTGTACGAAAAAAGAAATTAATTTAGCCATGTCCGCCAGTCCGTCCGTCCGTAAACACGATAACTTGAGTAAATTTTGAGGTATCTTGATGAAATTCGGTATGGGCGCTCATCTCAGATCGCAATTTAAAATGAAATCGGAGCACAACCACGCCCACTTTTTCGATATAGAAAACTTCGAAAAACCGAAAAAGTGCGATAATTCATTACCAAAGACGAATAAGGCGATGAAGCTTGATAGGCACGTTGACCTTATGGCGCAAAATAGAAAATTATTAAAATTTTGGACAATGGGTGTGGCACCGCCCACTTTTAAAAGAAGGTAATTTAAAGGTTTTGCAAGCTGTAATTTCGCAGTCGTTGAAGATATCATGATGAAATTTAGCAGGAACATTACTCCTATTACTGTATATGTGCTAAATAAAAATTAGCAAAACCGGATGACAAACACACCCACTTAAAAAAAAATTTTTTTTAAGTCAAATTTTAAGAAAAAATTTAATATCTTTACAGTATATAAGTAAATTATGTCAACATTCAACCCCAGTAATGATATAGTGCAACAAAATATAAAAATAAAAGAAAGTTTCAAAATGGGCGTGGCTCCGCCCTTTTTCATTTAATTCGTCTAGAATACTTTTAAGGCCATAAATCGAACAAAAATTAACCAATTCTTGTGAAATTTAGTATGTGCCGAGATTCTATGACAATAACTGTTTTCTGTGAAATGTGCGAAATCGGTTGAAGCCACGCCCAGTTTTTATACACAGTCGACCGTCTGTCCTTCCGCTCGGCCTTTAACACGATAACTTGAACAAAAATCGATATATCTTTACTAAACTTAGTTCACGTACTTATCTGAACTCACTTTATCTTGGTATAAAAAATGGCCGAAATCCGACTATGACCACGCCCACTTTTTCGATATCGAAAATTACGAAAAATAAAAAAAATGCCATAATTCTGTACCAAATATTAAAAAAGAGATGAAACATGGTAATTGTAATGGTTTATTGACGCAAAATATAACTTTAGAAACAACTTTGTAAAATGGGTGTGACACCTATCATATTAAGTAGAAGAAAATGAAAAAGTTCTGCAGGGCGAAATCAAAAGCCTTTGGAAACTTGGCAGGAATACTCTTTGTGGTATGACATATATAAATAAATTAGCGGTAGCCGACAGATGATGTTCTAGGTCACCCTGGTCCACATTTTGGTCGATATTTCGAAAACGCCTTCACATCTACAACTAAGGGCCAATCCCTTTTAAAACCCTTATTAATACCTTTAATTTGATATCCATATCGTACAAACACATTCCAGAGTCACCCCAGGTCCACCCTTATTGCGATATCTCGAAAAGGCGTCCTATAGAACTAAGGCCCACTACGTTTTAAATAATCATTAACACCTTTCATTTGGTACCCATATCGTACAACACATAATCTAGAGTCACCCCTGGTCCACCTTTATGGCGATATCCTGTAATTGCGTCGACCTATAGAACTATGGCGCACTCCCTTTTAAAATACCCCTTAGTACCTTCCATTTGAAACCCATGTCATACAAACACGTTCCAGGGTTACCCTAGGTTCATTTTGCTAAATGGTGATTTTCCTTATTTTGTCTCCAAAGCTCTCAGCTGAGTATGTAATGTTCGGTTACACCCGAACTTAGCCTTCCTTACTTGTTGCATTTGACCTTGTTTAAGACTACAAAGAAAATAACATGAGAACTTCAAAAGCCGAACGTACCTATTTCAATAAATCCAAACACACACGTTACATTTAAATATCTGACTTTATGTTAAAAGAGTATTTTGCTAAAAATGAAACATATCTGTTAACAACCCGTTTAAGCCTTTTGTTATATTTAATTGTCCAAGATTTATGCTTTTCCGCATTGAGCATCTTCCCACTTCCAGAACTTCTTTTTGCTAGGATTTGTAAATTTATACACCTAAATTCCTCGAGCTTTACTTCCATGCTTCATATTTTTTTTCCTTTCTAAAGCTCGTTTGGAAAGGGCTTTTCCAAATCGGAAACATATATGGTATATTGTGTAATTGTGCCCAACTTGAAGGACTCGGTTCAATTGAAATGCGAACAGCTCCAGGATCTAACCGAGCACGTTTGTAAATGCTCATATCTGACGGATAACTGATCAAATCAGTTTCCTTAAAATTATATTCTGAAAGGCGAGATGGACTTGTTAATACAACCACAAAAAACGGACCTCTTTGCTGTCTATTGTCGGGATTGCGTAGAAGGTTCAATATGTTCATATTAAATCGTTCCGGAATGATAGGGCTTGTACTTTAATAATGCTACAGTAACGTACTGGATCTATGTTCGGAAAAGGACCATAAACATCGATAACACTCCCCAAAACCTTCAGAGAGTGTTTTTGTCGCTACACCAACAACATCAACATGGGCTTGTGAGCTTCGAAATATAATGATATGCATGTACCCTACTATTTTTGGGGTGCTCTTATTGCAAATGGTGTTTTATTTAAAAATAAAAACTATCTCCATAAATTTAAAATTTAAAAATTTTGAAGAATTTTCTGAAATAGTAAAGATTTTTTCCTGTTGTCATTATAGTCCGGTTCTTCATGAGAGAACTGTCAAAGTCAATCACACATTGTTACACACACTTTTGTTACATGTACAATTTCGAACTGAGATGGAACTCTGGAATAAGATAAACTCCTATGGAATCGTAATATGCGATCACGGATCGAAAACTCTTTTCACCAAAGCGATAAAAATTAAGCTATCGAACTATTTAATAAAATAATAATATATTAGATCCATAATACGTGAGTACGCGTTGTCTCTAATTCACATATTTCAATAATCCGACACACCATTTCGGAGTTATTGTGATTTAAAAAACGGCATTCGATCACGGATCGTATATTACGATTCGTCCCCTGTGTTTCGTTCATCGTACTGATTTATGGAATACCCCCATATTGCTATTACAATATGCTCGCAATGAGATATAAATTCGAAATTTATTTACTTATTTGTATACTCAGTGTGCTTTGCACACAGAGTATATTAACTTTGGTAACATAATGTTTGGTTGTACAGGTATAAAGAAATCGAGATAGATATAAACTTCCATGTATCAAAATCATCAATATCGAAAAAAAAAAATTGATTAAGCCATGTCCGTCCGTCCATCCGTTTGCCCGTCCATTAACACGATAACTTGGGCAAATATTGAGATATCTTCACCAAATTCGGTAGACGGGCTTATCTGGACCCAGATAAGATTGGCATTGAAAATAATTGAAATCGGATGATAACCCCGCCCACTTTTTTAATATAACATTTTGGAAAACACAAAAACCTGGTTTTTATTTAGTAAATAAAACACCTAGAATGTTGAAATTTTATGTGCTGACTGATATTGTGACTCTTAATAAAAATAAAAAACATTTAAAACAAAGATGGTATAGTTGATAATACAACTATATCTTTTTTAAAATTTTATTTATTTTTAGTTTAAATATTAATATTAACATTGAAATTTATAAATACACTGACACAAAAATTTTCTTTTTAAAATGATAATAAAGTAATTCAAGAAATAATTTACAAAAATAAAGTATATTTAAATAAAGTAGATAACTCCACATTTACTCCCCCTCCAGTGAAATGATAAATTTCTTTTTTTATGTTAATTTACATGAATTTTGTGTTGTAAATATATTGTAATTTTTTGTTTTTTAATTGTGTGAAAGTGATTATTTAATTGTGTTAAGTTACGTTGGTATTGATGTAAGTACTCAATCTTTTGATGATTTGATGTACTTAATAGCTTATTTTATTTTTTAAATTTTTGGAAAGTGTTGTTATTATTTATTTATTGTATTAATATCTTTTTTATGTATGTGGAGTTGGATTGCCGTACAAGAAGTGGCCGGCAATACAGCTCAGACATAAAATCACAAAACCCTTAAACTGAACGAGCCTGACGAAAAACGGACAAGACAATCAAGTAAAACTTAAGTTAATTTAAGTTACGTCGCGTCACTTGAACAGAAAGGTTTTCAATCGTTGCGAGTAAAAGTACTTACATACTTATATTAATAAAAAGCTATATACTAAATTTAATCTAACTAACTTTAAGAACTATTAAATAATAAAACTGATCATACGGTCAAGAGAATCGCTTTGTGTAACTTATTCTGGTAGCGTACGTGGTTACATTTGTTTGATATAAACGTCCGCCCCTAGGTCGAACCCTACAAGTGGTGTCAGAAGTGCTCATAAATATGCACCTACAAATTGGCAATTATATAATTACAGCTAAATACAATTATTAATTATAAACAAAGTGCTACAAAACATTAGGCGCATATAAAACTGCCAAATTAAATATTCCTTTAAGCTGTAATAAACAACATAAGGAAATTGCAAGAAAGTGCGTGAATTTTGATGCTATATGGAAGCTGTAAATAACGTCGAAGTGGTCGAAGTATATATACATATAACGCTGAGATAACGGCGGAATTTTAAAAATTCGACTCTCACAAGCGACGAGAGGCACATTTGAATCTATATAGTGAGTAATGGTAATGGTATATGCAAGCTGTAAATAACGTCGAAGTATATATACATATAACGCTGAGATAACGGCGGAATTTTAAAAATTCGACTCTCACAAGCGACGAGAGACGCATTTGAATCTATATAGTGAGTAATGTTATATGCAAGCTGTAAATAACGCCGAAGTATATAACGCTGAGATAACGGCGGAATTTTAAAAATTCGACTCTCACAAGCGACGAGAGATGCATTTGAAGCTATATAGTGAACGAAACTCTCACTAAAAAAAAGCAGTGTAAGTAAATATACATAAGCGATAAAAGCTGAAGAAGAATACTAGAATCAACAGCGACGACGTGAATTGCTACATGGGACATATACTCAGTTGTGCGAGTATGTACATTTATGCGGGAAAGAAGATATTTTGCAAAGACAATAAACGCAAAATAGAAACATTTGGTTGTAACAAAGGCTTTATTGCAGAGTTTGTACATTACAGTATGCAAAGTTATTGGAAATACAGTGTATATTGCTGCATTTTGTTTTGATTGGCAATACCATACATAGTAGCGAGTAGGCGAAGAGAACAAATATTTCAAGGTCAGCAGAGCGTCGATATGCAAAAGAGAGCGGCGAAGAGAATTTTTCAAGTTGCGAAAAAAGATAAGTAGAATAGTTGAAACTAGTTGGTAAGATAGAAAACGGAATATAAGAAAAAGTGTTCATTAAAACCTTTTGCTTACATTTTTATGTTTTCAATGTTGTCATTAATCCTCAAATTTACACAAGTTTAACTACTGTAAAGAGTAAGATTGATCTCTAAAAGTGAAATAAAATAAGATATTAAATGAACAAATTTTAAGCATACACATATTGAAGATAAAATTAATGCCATTGGTAGTTTTATTACATTTACGTATTTAATAATATTAATTTTCGTATAGTTGGAAATTAAATTTTTAATTGATTTGTAATCACTGAGAACGAATATACAACATGGAACGAAGTGATATTCTAGATTTGAATTTGCGCGATTTGAAAGAAAAATTATCGGAGTTAAGCTTAATAACCACAGGACATAAGGCAGTTTTGCAAGGCAGGCTACTCGAGCATTTCGGCCTAGCTACTGACGGTGATGAAGATGATGTATCTCAATATGGTGATGTCGGTTCAGCGATTGTACAAAGTCCCACTTATGAGCGAGCTATATTTACCTTGCGTGACATTGAAGACTCCTTGTCGACATTTAGTGGCTCTAACTCCCCATCAGTAGAAAAGTGGTTAGACAAGTTTGAAGAAAATGCGACTGCAGTTCACTGGAATGATTTACAGAAGTTTATATATGCCAAACAGCTGCTGAAAGGAGCGGCTAAAATGTTTGTTCGAAGTAAACGTGGTGTTAGAGATTAGATCTCTTTGAAAAAGGCACTAAAATCAGAGTTTGGCATTGTAGTGACTTCCATTGAAGTGCAGCGTATGCTCAGGAGCCGGCGTAAGCGACAGAACGAAAGCTATCGCGAATACCTTTATACTTTGATGGAAACAGGAAAGCCTATAAATCTAGATGAGTTGAGTTTAGTTACATATTTTATCGAGGGCGTCCCTGATTCAAACGCTAATAAAAGTAATTTATATCAGGCGAAGACAGTTGAAGAGCTCAAGATTCAGCTCAGTATATACGAAAAATTATGGGCAGGTAGACATCAGGTATATAACTCAGGTGCAGGTCGTTTGGGTGAATTGAACAAAACACCTTCAGGAGTTGGATACGACAAGAAAGATAAGGTGAAGCGTTGTTTCAAATGTGGCGACACCGCGCACTTTGCAAAAGATTGCCATCAAAAAGAAAGTATATGCTTCAAGTGCAAGCATCCAGGTCATCGTGCTGTCGATTGCCAACAGCAGCAAGTTGAAGTTAAAAAAGAGAAGAACAATTTTAATACATTGAATAATGAAATAAATGAAACAGGGGGATGCATTTTTAAGAACCTTAAGGTAAAGGGTACAATATTGTCTGCCCTTATCGATACTGGATGTGATCTTTGTCTAATTCGTCGTGATGTTTTGTTGTTGTTTGATAGTGAAATCGAATTGAGAGAGGACAAAAGATGTATGGTCGGCGTTGCAAATGCTAAACTTATGACGTTAGGTAGTTTCAAAACCATGGTGGTGGTAGACAATATTGACCTTGAAGTGGTTTTTCATGTGGTCAGGGAATGTGACATGCGTTATTCAGCAGTAATCGGTGTCAGCGTGCTAAAGGTTGTTGATTTAGTTGTGTCGGAGGGTTCAGTGGAGTTTAGGGCGAAAATCACTGGGACTGCAGAAAGTCAATTAGAGGGGAAAAGTGCAGTTGACGCGGTGGAAGAGAATCGTGAAACTCCAGATAAAGTGGAGAATGTGGATGGGGATGTTGAGGTAGAGTTTAAAAGGTTGTGTCAAGTGGCAGTAGCTGAAGAAACGAAAGATGACGTAGACTTATCCCACCTTAAGCCTTTAGAAGCAAAAGCAGTAGGGGCACTAGTTAAAAACTATGCACCATTAAGAAGCAAGGAATCGCCGGTTGAAATGAAAATTGTATTGACTAACGATAATCCTGTTTACCAAGTGCACAGACGTATATCGTATGCCGACAAGAAAGTAGTGGAGGAACAAATAGCGAAATGGTTGCATGAGGGTGTTATTCAGCCCAGTAAATCAGAATACGCATCGCCAATAGTGCTTGTCGCGAAAAAATATGGAACGAAACGGCTTTTCTGTGATTATAAGCGAATAAACAACAAGATTATGAGGGATAATTTTCCAATGCCGTTTCTAGATGATGCCATTGAAAGGCTAGAAGGAAGTAAGGTCTTCACGACACTAGATTTGGCGATTGGGTTCTTCCATGTACCGGTGGAAGAAAATTCCAGAAAATACACTGCGTTTGTTACACATAACGGGCAATACGAGTTTCGGTATGTTCCTTTCGGGATATCGAATTCACCTGCAGTGTTTTCGAAGTATATTTCTGTTGTCTTTAAAGATATGGTGGAAGACGGCACGGTCACAACTTACATGGACGATCTTGTTATTCCCGCTAAAGACGTAAATGAGGGTATACTTAAGTTAGAGCGCTTGCTGAAGCGAGCAGCCGATTATAACTTACGAATAAACTGGTGTAAATGCCAATTTCTTAAAAGCAAAATAGATTTTTTGGGATATGTCGTTGAAAATGGCACTATAAAACCGTCAGGAGAGAAAACTAGAGCGATTGAAAATTTTCCCCTTCCCCAGGATCGGAAAGCCGTACAACGTTTTCTCGGGTTGACTTCTTACTTCAGACGATTTATTGAAAACTACGCAAACCTCTGTCGGAACTTTTGCAAAAGGATGCTAAGTTTTTACTTGCAGCAGACCAATTAGCAGCTTTTCAGCAGTTGAAAAGAGCTTTGGTGAATGCTCCTGTTCTTCGGTTATACAACCCGAGAGCTTTGACAGAGGTTCACACGGATGCATCTATATACGGATACGGCGGTGTTCTTCTTCAAAAGAACTCGGAATATCAATGTTTCCACCCAATTCAGTATATGAGCCGGAAGACAACTCCAGCGGAAGAAAAGTATCATTCTTATGAGCTGGAGGTACTTGCTATCATAGCCGCCTTGAAGAAGTGGAGGGTTTATTTATTTGGTCTAAAATTCAAAATAGTTACAGACTGTAACGCATTCGCCTTGACTATGAACAAAAAGGATATCCCATTAAGAGTATCCCGCTGGGCTTTATTTTTGCAAGATTTTGATTACCAAATAGAGCATAGGAGCGGAAGCAAGATGAGGCATGTGGATGCATTAAGCCGCGTATGTTTTATGATGTTAGAGGAATCATTACATCATAGACTACGCCAGGCTCAGTTAATGGACCCTTGGGTAAAAGCAGTTATCAAAGTTCTCGAGAAAGATACTTACGAGGACTACTTCGTGAAACACGGTGTACTTTATAAGGATCCCATTAAGGAACTTATAGTTCATAAAAATAGCCCACAGCCAAGGTCATTTTTCCCCCAAAAAGGCACAAGATGCTGTCGAAAAAACGTTTTATCAGTTGTTCGCAAATGCATCAAGAGTAGTAAAAAGTTGGGTAGCCTGCATAATTGCGGAAAGCAAGTCTGGGAAAAAGGAAGGAATCCTCACGCCCATAGACAAAGAAGATAGACCATTAGGAACGTATCATATCGACCATGTAGGGCCAATGGCGGAAACAATCAAATTTTACAATCATATTCTCGTTGTTGTCGATGCGTTTTCGAAATTTGTGTGGTTATATCCAACCCGAACCACATCCGCAGAGGGCGTTGTAGATCAGTTAAAGCGACAGGCATCAATATTTGGAAATCCGATGGGCATCATTTCAGATCGAGGTAGCGCATTCACGTCACATATATTTTCTGAATATTGTAAGAATGAGGGTATACAGCATTTAATGATAGCTACCGGTGTTCCGAGGGGCAATGGGCAAGTGGAGCGTGTTCACAAAATAGTCATACCGATGATCTCGAAGTTATGTTCTGAGAATACTACGAAATGGTATAAGCAATTAGATAGGGTGCAACAACTAATTAATAATACACCACCTATAAGCACGAAAGTTTCGCCCTTTAGGTTGTTGACAGGCGTTGAAATGAGGGTGAGTGTGCCACCCAATTTGAAAGAACTTTTAGAACAGGTAGCAATCGAAGAACTGGACAAGGAAAGAGAATCAATGCGCAAAGATGCGCAGCAAAGTATTTGTAAGATCCAACAAGAGAATCGACGAAATTTCAATAAGAGTAGGAAACAAGAAACAAAATATCGAGTAGATGAGTCGGTAGCCATTAAGCGCACCCAATATGGTGCCGGGCTCAAATTGAAGCCGAAGTTCTTTGGGCCGTACAAGGTTACGAAAGTTTTACCACACGGTAGATATGAGGTGAGAAAAGTTGGGAAGAATGAAGGTCCTGGACATACAACTACCATTGCCGAATATATGAAGCGGTGGGAGGAGCCAACTGAATCATATGGCGGAGCATCATTCGAGCCGAATGATGAGTCAGGAGGGCCGAATGTGGAGTTGGATTGCCGTACAAGAAGTGGCCGGCAATACAGCTCTGACATAAAATCACAAAACCCTTAAACTGAATGAGCCTGACGAAAAACGGACAAGACAATCAAGTAAAACTTCAGTTAATTTAAGTTACGTCGCGTCACTTGAACAGAAAGGTTGTCAGTCGTTGCCAGTAAAAGTACTTACATACTTATATTAATAAAAAGCTATATACTAAATTTAATCTAACTAACTTTAAGAACTATTAAATAATAAAACTGATCATACGGTCAAGAGAATCGCTTTGTGTAACTTATTCTGGTAGCGTACGTGGTTACATTTGTTTGATATAAACGGCCGCCCCTAGGTCGACCCCTACATGTATACTAATATTTTGTTGTGTTAAAGGTTTAAAATATCTTAATAGCTGTTTGTGAAATATTGTCAATTATAATTATACGTTTGAAGAACATATAATGAGGTTGAATGATAGTAGATGGCAACTTTGTGTGCACAATCACTCAAAAATTAAAACTTGTATTATTCAAAATATACGTTCAATATATAATTGTATTCTGCATAATGTATGTCCAAGTTGTTGATAAGGAATGAAAGGTTAAATATTTTATTCGTTCATTGGTGATATGAATTTATCATTAATTGAGTCATGTTAATGGTATATTGTTGAGTTTTTAATATGATTTACATTTCAATGTGAAATATTGATATAAGGAAAATATTTCGTTAAAATTTATTTTAAAAAATCTATAGACTGAAGAAGAAGTGTACATAATTCAAATGTACTTAAATAAACTACAATTTAGAAAAATTAATTACACTTTTGTATATATTTGATAATTTTATCAATGATTTGTCATAATTTTTGATTTTTGATGGCCTTGTTCATTTAAAAAATGTACGATTTTGTGACCTCGAGTCCTTGCTTTGAATAAAACAATATGTTAATATTCATATATTTATTTGGTCGATATTTCGACTTCAATCTGAAGTCATTTTCAAGACTTTTTTAAAAACACAACATGAAAAGATAATAATTATATCACATACATCCATACATTTATACCACTAGATCGACTTACTTGCATGGAAATGCATGATCGACTAATCAGGTGTTCGAACAAAAAAATATAATAGCCAGAAGGTGGAAAAAAGGAAAGTAAACAATTAGAGTACCGCAAATATAAACAAATATTAAGGAACCGTATAAGTAAACAAAATTACACAACAACAATCATACACAGAGAATTTTTAAGAATAACAAGACCAAATGTAACAGAGCAAAATGTGCATAATATCATCCCCCCTTTTCCATTATTTGTTGTCATCAATCGCGTTCGTAGCGGGATTTTTGTTAGGCTGTGGCGCTCTCGATGAGCCTTTTGTGATTTGCCGTGCGTATTGTTGCTGCTTTGAAACTAAGTTGCGATACGTGTAGGCACATTGGTCTATGTCTGACTTATAACTCATTCTATTAGGGGTGTTCATAATATGGAGCATCTCCAAAATATATCGTTTATTGTAATTTTTTTCTTTGTCGAGAATTGTAACGTTTTCAAAATCCAGTATCAATGAGATGACAAGGCAGTCTTGTTGTACGACGAATTGTTTCTTAGCTTGATATTGGACCTGTTGTAGCATTATACGTCATACCCACTGTAATGTAGCATTATGCTTCATACCCACTGTAACACACTTGCAATAATACGTATCATGAACTCCAAATATATTTTAGTAATAATCGTATTACAATATTTTCCAACATAAATTATTGAACTAACCCAGACGGTTAACTAACATCAATGGAATGCCGAATATGAAACCCTTATCCGTTCACAGCTAATAAATTACTTATTACATACAATCCATTATGGGAACTAACTAAAATACTCACATCGATATTCCAACGTTGCGAACAGGCATACAAACTTACAAACTTACGTTTATGCTTTGCATTAACCAAAGTACTCACATTGATCTGCTGACGTAGCTAAATAACATATACAAAACTACATGTATAGAGTCATGCATACAAAACTACATGTCAACAAAGACTGTATACAAACTTACATGCACTCATACCCCATTTTAAATGTACATATTTTTAGTTATTAGTATTAAGATATTTATGAATGTATAGGTTAAGTAATTTACTATATAAGACAAAGAATTTATTGAATACAAAGACATTTAATGTTTGCACATCGAAGTCGTAACTTCTTTTCATTTTCTCCAAACATTTCATGGCGCTCCTGCCAGTCTAGGTCAATAACTAGCACAACTGCTAAAAGATCTAGCTGGCCAGAAGAGCCTGTCGGTTCGGAAAAAATAAATAAAACAGGATTGTAAATCAAACATTTTAACTGACTGGAAAAAATCCTGCCAGTCCGATCCTAAATAAGCATAAAAATTTGCTGAACAAGCAAATATTGCTAAAACGATCGACTGGAGGAAATTCCGCCAGTTTATAAACCAGGACAACAAGTAAATCCTGCAAAATTGCAAACATTTTTTATATGATGAAAGAAAGAATCGACAACGCATCTGCAGTTTAAAGACCTGCTAATTCTTCAGTTGGTAAAAATCTCAGATGGTATTCAAACCAAGGAATTATTTTCATACACCACAAGCAATGCTGAGATAATTACACATACATACATGTCTACATATATAATCGCATAAAAGGTGGAATAAATTAGGACAGGAAGATACATGGCTACATACATAATCGCATAAAAGGTGGAATAAATTAAGGACAGGAAGATACATGGCTACATATATAATCGCATAAAAGGTGGAATAAATTGAGACCGGAAATACATTAGCAATCGACGGAGTACCAGTTGAGACGACAACAAAACTGGCAGCTATATAAATATAAGTAGGTATAAAATTTAGAAACAAATTGGGCGGCCTTTATGAACGCTAAACAATGAACGCTAAACCAAAGTTTTGATGATGAATTGAGATATGAAAGAAAATTAGTTAAAAAAAAAAATTTTTTTAGAAACACATTTGTATTAAACATTGAACAAATTAAAAAAAAAAAAAAAATTTCAAAAAAAATATATATAATTTACCTTGTTAAAATTTAAAGTAAAATTTCTTTATGGAAAAAAAGAAGTAGCAGGAAAATTAAAATTTCTTAAATTCAAAAAAAAAATTTACTTAAATTCAAAAAAAAAACTTTACTTAAATTTTTTAAATGTTAAAGTAAATTGGAATGTTTAGGACACTTCTTTAAAATAGTCAGTTAACTTCAGACAGTTTCACCTTTCCTTTGGAGAAAGCCTATAGGACATTTTTATAGATTTAAAAATAAAATTACTCTGTTAATAATAAATAAAAATGCAAAGAGACTCCTCGGACATTCCTCTCTATTGGTGGGACGAAAATACCCGACACACGAGGGACCTACCCAAAGAATTAGAGGGTTTAAAGAAATTGTGGAAGATAATAGGTATGGAAAGGGAACCCACAATTGAGGACATTTTAAACCCCACTACCACGGAGGAGAGTGTTCCCCAACAATGCCAAATGCTAAGTAGCCTCTGAAAAAAAAAAAAAAAAAAAAAAAAGCTCGTTTTCAACCTAAAAAATTGAAACCCAATGTGACATAGAGAAAAAAATAATAATAATAAATAATACTTGGACATTTTTTTTCCTTTCAATTTTAAGAAATGTCAAAAATAGTAAATTTAAATAAAGAAAACTAAATCAGCAAAATTTAATTTTAAAATATTTTGAAGAAAAATTACTATTTCTAAAAATTAAAGAAAAATATTAGTTACTTTGTAAAATTATTTAAACAAAAGAAAATAAAAATTTAAAAATTTTCTTTAAGGAAAAATGTAAAATACTTAAATCGGAAATTAATAATTCTAAAGTAAAACAAAAATTACAATTTTAGAAGTAAATTGTTAAAATATCAATTAATTAAATAAGATAAATTTATTAATGTCAAGAGTAAAATGGAACGCATAGGATAAGAGAATAAAACCGAAAAATTTTATTAAAAATTAAATTTAGTTCATTACTCATAGTCAAGAAACAATAGCAAATTCTACGACAGTGGAAATGGGCAAAAACTAAGAACAAAAAAGAAATAATACAAAACTGCTAAAACCAGCCCATAACAACAAAAAAAAAAAACAAGTAAGGAAGGCTAAGTTCGGGTGTAACCGAACATTACATACTCAGTTGAGAGCTATGGAGACAAAATAAGGAAAATCACCATGTAGGAAAATGAACCTAGGGTAACCCTGGAATGTGGTTGTATGACATGTGTATCAAATGGAAGGTATTAAAGAGTATTTTAAGAGAGAGTAGGCCATTGTTCTATGGATGGACGCCATTTAGGGAAATCGCCATAAAGGTGGACCAGGGCTGACTCTAGAATTTGTTTGCACGATATGGGTATCAAATGAAAGGTGTTACTGAGCATTTTAAGAGGGAGTGGGCCTTAGGTCTATCGGTGGACGCCTTTTCGAGATATCGCCATTAAGGTGGACCAGGGGTGACTCTAGAATGTGTTTGTACGATATGGGTATCAAATGAAAGGTGGTAATGAGTATTTTAAAAGGGAATGGGCTTTAGTTCTATAGGTGAACGCCTTTTCGAGAAATCGCCATAAAGGTGGACCAGGGGTGACTCTAGAATATGTTTGTACGATATGGGTACCAAATGAAATCTGTTAATGAGTATTTTGAAAAGGAGTGATCCTTAGTTCCATAGGTGGACGCCGTTTCGAGATATCGCCATAAAGGTGGACCAGGGGTGTCTCTAGAATGTGTTTGTACGATATGGGAATCAAATGAAAGGTGTTACTGAGCATTTTAAGAGGGAGTGGGCATTAGGTCTATAGGTGGACGCCTTTTCGAGATATCGCCATTAGGGTGGGACAGGGGTAACTCTAGAATGTTTGTACGATATGGGTATCAAACGAAAAGTGTTACTGAGCATTTTAAGAGGGAGTGGGCATTAGGTCTATAGGTGGACGCCTTTTCGAAATGTCGCCATTAGGGTGGGCCAGGGGTGACTCTAGAATGTGTTTGTATGATATGGGTATCAAATGAAAGATGGTAATGAGTATTTTAAAAGGGAGTAATCCTTAGTTCTATAGGTGGACGCCTTTTCGAGATATCGCCATAAAGGTGGACCAAGGGTGACTCTAGAATGTTTGTACGATATGGGTATGAAACGAAAGGTGTTACTGAGCATTTTAAGAGGGAGTGGGCATGAGGTATATAGGTGGACGCCTTTTCGAGATATCGTCATTAGGGTGGGCCAGGGGTGACTCTAGAATGTGTTTGTACGATATGGGTATCAAACGAAAGGTGTTACTGAGCATTTTAAGAGGGAGTGGGCATTAGGTCTATAGGTGAACGCCTTTTCGAGATATCGCCATTAGGGTGGGCCAGGGGTGACTCTAGAATGTTTGTACGATATGGGTATCAAATGAAAGGTGTTACTGAGCATTTTAAGAGGGAGTGGGCATTAGGTCTATAGGTGGACGCCTTTTCGAGATATCGCCATTAGGGTGGGCCAGGGGTGACTCTAGAATCTGTTTGTACGATATGGGTATCAAATGAAAGGTGATAATGAGTATTTTAAAAGGGAGTAATCCTTAGTTCTATAGGTGGACGCCTTTTCGAGATATCGCCATAAAGGTGGACCAAGGGTAACTCTAGAATGTTTGTACGATATGCGTATCAAACGAAAGGTGCTACTGAGCATTTTAAGAGGGAGTGGGCATTAGGTCTATAGGTGGACGCCTTTTCGAGATATCGCCATTAGGGTGGGCCAGGGTGACTCTAGAATGTGTTTGTACGATATGGGTATTAAATGAAAGGTGGTAATGAGTATTTTAAAAGGGAGTAATCCTTAGTTCTATAGGTGGACGCCTTTTCGAGATATCGCCATAAAGGTGGACCAAGGGTGACTCTAGAATGTTTGTACGATATGGGTATCAAACGAAAGGTGTTACTGAGCATTTTAAGAGGGAGTGGGCATTAGGTCTATAGATGGACGCCTTTTCGAGATATCGCCATTAGGGTGGGCCAGGGGTGACTCTAGAATGTTTGTACGATATGGGTATCAAACGAAAGGTGTTACTGAGCATTTTAAGAGGGAGTGGGCATTAGGTCTATAGGTGGACGCCTTTTCGAGATATCGCCATTAAGGTGGGCTAGGGGTGACTCTAGAATGTTTGTACGATATGGATATCAAATTAAAGGTATTAATGAGGGTTTTAAAAGCGAGTGGCCCTTAGATGTATATGTGAAGGCGTTCTCGCAATATCGACTCAAATGTGGACCAGGTGATCCAGAAAATCATCTGTCGGGTACTGCTAATTTATTTATATATGCAATACCACTAACAGTATTCCTGCCAAGATTCCAAGGGCTGTTGATTTCGCCTTGTAGAACTTTTTCATTTTCTTCTACTTAATATGGTAGGTGTCACACCCATTTTACAAAGTTGTTTCCAAAGTTATATTTTGCGTCAATAAACCAATCCAGTTACCATGTTTCATCCCTTTTTTCGTATTTGGTATAGAATTATGGTATTTTTTTCATTTTTCGTAACTTTCCATATCGAAAAAGTGGACTAGGTCATAGTCGGATTTCGGCCATTTTTTATACCAAGATAAAATGAGTTCAGATAAGTACGCGGGCTAAGTTTAGTAAAGATATATCGGTTTTTGCTCAAGTTATTGTGTTAACGGCCGAGCGGAAGGACAGACGGTGGACTGTGTATAAAAACTGGGCGTGGCTTCCACCGTCCATTTTCACAGAGAACAGTTACCGTCATAGAATCTATGCCCCTACCAAATTTGAGAAGGATTGGTAAATTTTTGTTCAACTTATGGCATTAAAAGTATTCTAGACAAACTAAATGAAAATACGCGGAGCCACGCCCATTTTGAAATTTTCTTTTATTTTTGTATTTTGTTGCATTATATCATTACTGGAGTTGAATTTTGACTTAATTTACTTATATACAGTAAAGATATTAAATTTTTTGTTAAAATTTGAATTAAAAAAATTTTTTTTTTAAAAAGTGGCCGTGTTCTTCATCCAATTTTGCTAATTTTTATTTAGCACATATATAGTAATAGCAGTAACGTTCCTGCCACATTTCATCATGATATCTTCAACGACTGCCAAATTACAGCTTGCAAAACTTTTAAATTACCTTCTTGTAAAAGTGGGCGGTGCCACGCCCATTGTCCAAAATCTTACTAATTTTCTATTCTGCGTCATAACGTCAACCCATCTACCAAGTTTCATCGCTTTAACCGCCTTTCGCAATGAATTATCGCATTTTCTCGGTTTTTCGAAATTTTCGATATCGAAAAAGTGGGCGTGGTTATAGTCCGATATCGTTCATTTTAAATAGCGATCTGAGATGAGTTCCCAGGAATCTACATAGCAAATTTCATCAAGATACCTCAAAATTTACTCAAGTTATCGTTACACAGTTGTCCTGAGGGACAAATTGGTGATTAAGAATTGAATATTTACTGCAGTAGGCGAATTTATAAAATAATAATTGTTAACAAAGTTCTCTAAGACCAAACAATAGCACTAACCAAAAAGGTTGTGCATGTGACAATCCCGGTATAAAAATAAAAATATTCTTCATAAATGTTATAACGATTCTGTCTTGGTGGCCGCCGCAGAAATCGCATGACAAATAATATCAAATAAATTGCTGGAAAAATAAGAAAAACAAATTAAAAGATAGGATAATTTTTGCATCCACTGTACCTTTTTTCCATTAACCAGCTAAACTACTACAACAAATATAAATTACCTCGCTCTTCCACCAACTACAGCTACTAAATTTCCCGAATAATTAGCTATACAATTTTTATTGATTTTAAGTTTAATGTAACCCTAATAAAATAATATAACAATGAAAAGGTGTTAAGAAATATATATAAGTATGAGGTGTTTCAGCTATAAAAACTCGCTTTTATAGAAACCATAATTTTAGGAAAAATATTTTTTTTCTTTAACTCCGATAAAATAGAATAGGAAATAGTAATAGGAAATATCTTTTACGCTAAACAGAATTGAATAGTAGTAAGAAATATTCTTACTTCAAATTCCTCAATAGATTAGAAAATATTAATAGGAAAATATTTCGATAGGAAAATAGGTTGCATGATAAAAATGGTAGGAACAATAAAAATAATTAATAGTCCATCTAAAATATCTCTTAGAAAGAATCTAAAAAGAAATATTCCAATTTGCTCAATTGTTTAATAATAATTTATATCTAAACAATTGAAAACAATTTTTTTTTCCGCTTCATATTTCCATACAAATATTAAAAATAAATTCTAAAAACAAGCGGATTTTAGATGGGTCGACACATTTAAAATCCGGCAATAAAATAATAAAATAAATAAAATAAACAAGATAAATAAAATAAGTAAAATTTAAAAATTCTATATCTAAAAATTTAAAATTTTGAAAAAAGGACGTATACAAAAACAAAAGAAGAAAAAATATATGTAAAATGTAAACATTTTTGAAAAAAAAAAGAAAAGGGATATGCATTAAAATATAAACAATAAAAACATCAAGGTCAGCAGATCAAAAGCAAAGCAAACAACCTCTTTCACTACAATATCAAGTAACAAAATCATTGAAAATACGACAAAGAGTCTTATACAATTGTCAACAAAACATTATATAACACTTTTTTTCTAAGGCGGATGGTGTAGCATTATACGTCATACACACTGTAATGTAGCTTTATACTTCATACCCACTGTAACACACTTGCAATAATACGTATCATGAACTCCAAATATATTTTAGTAATAATCGTATTACAATATTTTCCAACATAAATTATTGAACTAACCCAGGACGGTTAACTAACATCAATGGAATGCTGAATATGAAACCCTTATCCGTTCACAGCTAATAAATTACTTATTACATACAACCCATTATGGGAACTAACTAAAATACTCACATCGATATTCCAACGTTGCGAACAGGCATACAAACTTACAAACTTACGTGTATGCTTTGCATTAACCAAAGTACTCACATTGATCTGCTGACGTAGCTAAATAACATATACAAAACTACATGTATAGAGTCATGCATACAAAACTACATGTATACAAAGACTGTATACAAACTTACATGTAATCATACCCCATTTTCAATGTACATATTTTTAGATATTAGTATTAAGATATTTATGAATGTATAGGTTAAGTAAATTACTATATAAGACAAAGAATTTATTGAATAAAAAGAGATTTAATGTTTGCACATCGAAGTCGTAACTTCTTTTCATTTTCTCCAAACATTTCACTGTGCCCGGAAACCCTTGTCTTCAGTTTTTGTTTTGCTGTCCCCACATAAACCTTCTCGCATACGTGGGACCCGTCGCCATTACATGGAATTTCATATATTAAATTAGATTTCTCTCACTTTGGAATCGGGTCCTTCATATTGTTAAATAGTTGTCGGAGTGAATTGTTGTATGTGAACGCTATTGTGTATTTTTCTTTGTCAAATAGGTTCGAACTTTTCATTCTTTCTGCCAATCCGGGAATGTAAGATACTGACTTATATAATTTATTGCCTTTTTCACATAAGTTTTCATTTTTGGCTCCTGCGTAAAAGTTGTGAATAAGTTTGTTAATCAATTCTCTGGGGAATTCGTTCTGTTCTAACGTCTTCTTTATTATGGCTATATTCTTTTTGTGAAATATTTTCTCACTTATCGTGAGAACTCTACTTATAAAATTCTTCGCGGTATTTCTAATAATTTTTGTTTCATGTTTAGAATTGTAGTTAATCTATGTACCCGATGAGGTTGGTTTCATATACCAATCAATCCACAATCTGTTGTTTTTATTTATTTATCGGCGGCCACCGTGGTGTGATGGTAGCGTGCTCCGCCTACCACACCGTATGCCCTGGGTTCGCACCCCGGACAAAGCAACATCAAAAATTTTAGAAATAAGGTTTTTAAATTAGAAGAAAATTTTTCTAAGCGGGGTCGCCCCTTGGCAGTGTTTGGCAAGCGCTCCCGGTGTATTTCTGCCATGAAAAGCTCTCAGTGAAAACTCATCTGCCTTGCAGATGCCGTTCGGAGTCGGTGTAAAACATGTAGGTCCCGTCCGGCCAATTTGTAGGGAAAATCAAGAGGAGCACGACGTAAATTGGAAGAGAAGCTCGGCCTTAGATCTCTTCGGAGATTATCGCGCCTTTCATTTATTTTATTTTTATCTCTTATCTGTTATCTTTTCATGTTGTGTTTTTAAAAAAGTCTTGAAAATGACTTCAGATTGAAGTCGAAATATCGGCCAAATAAATATATGAATACTAACATAGTGTTTTATTTAAAGCAAGGCCTCGAGCTCACAAAATCCTACATTTTTTTATCAATGATTTGTGTATTAAAATATAAATTGAATATTTTGTTAGTAAATTGGTTCACTGAAAGATTTAGACAACGAACTTTTATTGAAAATATACGTACTATTAAAAAAAAATGAATTTTTGAACAAAATAGCTCACCAAAAGTTGAGGGTAGGTAGATGCTGAAGTTAAAAACATAAATTTATATTGGGCTTGAATGTTGTTATTTCGAATAGAAGAAGCTTATTGTTCCAAAATAATCCTCAAGTATATTTTGACGGTGCTGTGGGCAATGATGTGTAAATGTGCTAAGTCGTCAGCTGTTAAAAATAATGTGCTAAGTCAACCTGTCAAGAATATCAATCTGAATTACTGGTCATTTCTTTGTGCCGCATTTTATTTATATATTTAATTAATTCAGTCCAAAAGTACATGCTTTGTTGTTGTTGTTGTATTATCGATGAAGGCACTCCCGAAGGCTTTGGGGAGTGTTACCGATGTTGATGGTCCCTTGCCGGATATAGATCCGGTACGTTCTGGTAACAAAGCACTATTAAGGTACTAGCCCGACCATCTCGGGAACGATTTATATGACCACGTTAAACCTTCTAGGTCATCCCGCCCTTACCAACCCATGAACTTGGGGTCGCCAGAACCTCGGCTGTCAATGAAACAGGATTTACCACGGGTAGGTGAGGTTGACAATTGGGTTGGATAAGCTATATATTGCGCTGGCAACCCCTTGAGAGGCTTGCGCCACACAACACCTTGAAATTGGATTCACCCAATTGAGAATGCCTTTGGTGTTTGATAAATGCTTTGCGCTGACCATAATCTACTTCAGTTCTTACATGTCCACAACTACATGCTTTGTTACAGACTAGTTAAAAATAGAAAACAATTCAAGCTTAAACTTATATAAGCTGTTATTAAAATTAAGAACACTACTGAATCAATTTGCTAGATGTATAGTCGTAGTTATAGGTTCATTCATAGCATAA
Source organism: Eurosta solidaginis (assembly GCF_040869045.1). Classification (NCBI taxonomy): domain Eukaryota; kingdom Metazoa; phylum Arthropoda; class Insecta; order Diptera; family Tephritidae; genus Eurosta; species Eurosta solidaginis. Next base: position 106,498,806 of record NC_090321.1, on the reverse strand, counting down.
TTCGTTTTATGAGTTATTTCGATAAATAATCTATTATGCCGAAGATCACGCAGTGGAATCTATTGAATGAACAAATTAGATAAATCAGAGCAACTCGTGCTAAAGTTTATTACATTATAGGCAAGCATGAGTGAGATAAAAGTTCTTCTGTTGTGCCTGCTGGTATATGATGGGAGGCCGTTTGGCCAGTGAAGAATACGTAAAGCAACTTTCGTAAACATTTTTTGAACTTTCTCAATTTTATAGGAGTTAGATTCATAGAAACGATTCCATATTATTGACAAATATTCAAAAAGCCTTCTGACCAAGGACACTTCCCAAAGCTGTCGGTTCTATGTACCGGAGCGACTCGGGATTTTTCCCGACTAAGGACTGCCATTTCAGTGTAACCCCATTTAATTTGTTGCGTCCCTCCCACAAATTATCATCCTCCCAGCAGCTCCTTGCAGCGGGACTGCTCTATATTCTCTTGCTCCGGGAAGGTATCGAACCCAATCCGGGTCCGTCTCCGGTCCTGAGAAATGGTTTTGCTGCATCTGCCGGAAAAGAATCTTTTTAGGACGGTCATACTCTTGTCAGTGTGCCTCGTGTAAGGGATGATTGCATCGGACAGGTTGTTCTGGGCTAGACCCCAAAACCAGACGTCCACGTAACTTCTATAAATCTTTTGTGGCTCCTTGTTGTTCACGTCTCCCCCTATGCACTTCAGAATTCGGCAGTTAAACTGTAATGGATTAACTGGGAAGATCACGGAGATAGTCGACTTCATGAAGCGGCACAACATCCGCATCGCCGCGATTCAAGAGACTAAACTCACAGCAAGATCTGCTCTGCAGACCTGTTCTGGGTATAATGTCCACAGAAAAGATCGTGAGAGCGGAAATGGAGGCGGCCTCGCGCTTATCTTACACCACTCAGTGCAATATCATATATTTCATCCCGACATCGACCGCAGGGACAGTGTCTTAGAACGTCAAGGAATATCTGTCGGGTCGGGCGATAAACCTAGAAATCATCAACATCTACATCCCTACTGTCACTTGTTGCCCCAGTGGATACCGTCCTGATATCAGCGGCGTACTCACTGGAAACAATCGAATTATCTTAGGCGATTTCAATGCCCATCAGGATCTATGGCATTCAAATTTGCGGGTGGACAGTAGGGGTGAGATGTTAGCGGATCAAATAGAAGAAACGACGTTCTGCACAATAAACACAGACGCCCCACACGTATGGTAGGAAGCTGTCGCAGTTCGCCGGATATTTCAATCGTGAACTCGTAAACTGCGTCAACTGGCAGCCGATGGTAACATTAGCATCCGACCACCTGCTTATACTTATTTCGCTCGAGCGTTCCGCCGACTTCATCGTCGTAGAAAAACGCACTTTCATTAACTTTAAAAGAGGAAAGTAGGACGAATGCAAATTCTTTACAGACAACCGCTTTGCTGCCCTCCCTATCCCAACTGATGCCCGCCAAGGGGAGCGTGCTTTCCGCAAGGTCATTGAATCCGCCTCTGCTCGTTTCATTCCCGCCGGTAGAATTCCCGAAATTCGGTCCCTCTTCCCGGCAGAGGCCGCAAGTTTAGCGAGAGAACGTGACCTTATAAGACAGCTCGATCCCGGCGACCCCCAAATAAGGGATATAAACCAACGCATCAGATTGTTTTTGGATGAACACAAGCGGGCGAAATGGGAGGAGAACCTAAGCAGTTGTAACCTCTCTGCCGATGTAGGTAAACTTTGGTCCACTGTAAAGTCCCTATCGAATCCGTCTATGAACAATGACAAAGTTTCCATCGCCTTTGGCGACAAAGTGCTGTCGGATGTGGAAAAATGCGCGAGCGGTTTCTGCCGACAATACATAATGCATTCTACGGTCGACAAAAATAGACGGAGGGCCAACAGACACGCACATAAACATAAGTTCAGCGCGTCACCAATTACCATCACCGCCAAAGAGATTGAGGATGCCATCGGTCATGCTAAACCATCGAAAGCAGTGTGCCCAGACGGCATAGCCATGCCGATGCTTAAAAGCCTAGGGAAAGAGGGTTTCAAATATTTAGCACATGTCTTCAACCTGTCTCTTTCCACCTTTGTCATACCCGAAAAATGAAAAATGGCCAAGGTGGTCCCACTACTAAAGCCTGGGAAACCAGCTAACATAGGAGAGTCATATCGTCCGATATCTCTCCTATCGCCAGTAGCTAAGACGCTTGAAGCCATTTTGCTACCCTACTTCAAAGCAAATTTGCAGCTAGCCTCTCATCAGCATGGCTTTAGAAAACTCCATAGCACCACCACCGCGCTAAATGCCATTAGCACCCAGATAAATTTTGGTTTAAATCAAACCCCCACCATAGAATAGTCCTCGTAGCGCGAGACCTATCAAAAGCTTTTGATACGGTCAACCATGGCACGCTACTGCAAGACTTGGAAGGGTCTACCCTTCCCCCATCTCTTAAAAGGTGGACCGCAAATTATATGGGTGGTCGGCAGGCATGGGTGCAATTCAGAAACGAAACATCAAAGCCAAGAAGAATTAAACAAGGGGTGCCACAGGGTGGTCTCCTATCCCCACTTTTGTTTAATTTTTACATATCAAAACTACCTTCGCCACCGGAAAGAGTTACTATCGTTTCTTACGCCGATGACTGCACAATAATGGCCGCAGGCCCGGGCCCACAGATCGATGAGCTTTGCAACAGAATAAACGGCTACCTCCCTGATCTCTCCAGTTTTTTCGCCTCGCGAAACCTGGCATTACTAAATCATACGCGACCTTATTTACAACTTGGACGCCCCAAATGTGGACCATTTTGAACATCCACGTCGATGGCACTACACTACCGACTGTCCTACACCCCAAAATCTTGGGTGTGACGTTTGATCAGGATCTACATTTTGGTGAGGATTGTTCCAAAAATTCAGAGCCGTGATAAAATCCTCAAATACCTTGCTGGCAGTACCTGGGGAAAAGATAAAGAAACGCTCATTACTATATACAAAGCAATTGGCCAGCCGCTTAGGTGCTACGCGTCCCCTATATGGTCGCCAAGCCTAAAAACCACCCACTGGAAAAAGCTACAGGCCTGCTCAGAACCACCACGGGTTGTCTTCTTATGTCCCCAGAACACCATCTACATAATGAGGCGAGAATACTCCCCATCAGGGAGAGAAATGAGATGCTAACCGAACAGTTCCTGTTGAATACCCAGAAACCTGGGCATCCCAACAGACATCTGATTGATGAGCCAACACCGCCTAGGGACTTAAGGAGTCATCTCCGTAAGCATTTTGAGGAAATACGGCACCTGAGAACTCAGCCGTATGAAGCAAAAAAACACAAGCAGGTCCTTGGTGAACTCCACAAACAGGCGTCGGACCTTTATGCCGGGAATTGCCCAGTGAATCCAGTACTCAGGGAACAGTACCCAAAACTTGCGGAAGAGGAACGCATACTCCCCAGAGAAACGCGAGTCAGTCTGGCTCAACTTCGTTCTGGATACTGTAACATATCCAGAATCAATTCCGACATACAAAATGTATGGCCCGCTTGCAATGTGTCCCCACATGCCACCAACCATCTCTTTAATTGTAATGTGGAACTAACGCCTCTAACAAACCTTTCAATATGGTCCACCCCTGTCGAAACAGCAAGTTTCCTTGAACTCCCGTTAGAGGATATTGATGACAATTTGTGATCGGTCGCAGCTATTAGGTGGGGTGAAACATTTCTACAACAACAACAACAACCAAGGATATATAAAGTGCCTTCAATGCCATAGGGCCCTTAAAGTCAGTGGTGTTACGTCTACTGAACCCAACTATTGCAACAAATTTTCAAACAACGAAGTCAATGTGACTAGAAAAAGAGAGTTTGTAGTAAGAAATTACACCCAAATCTTTACCCTCTTGACACTTAATCGTTGTCAAGACTTAGTATTTATAAGATCGCCGGTTTGAATCGAGCTCAAGGCTTAACAATAATTATTTTATCATTATATTGTTATGATACATTTTTTCTTAATTGAAAATTTTTAATTAGAATATAGAAAGACACAATTTTTTAGACAACTGCCAAAGCTCGTTGTATAGATCCATTTCAGGAACTGCTAAATTCCTTCATCGGCAACGTTTAGGCGCCGCTGCTATAACCATGCAGCTATCACAGCGGTTGTTTGTTTGCCTTCATTGTTTCTACTTATATTCTGGTTCTTGCCAATTGATATTCACAGCACTGCGACATCTGTTGCAGAATAGTTGTGAAAATTGGACTTGTTTCATAGCAATGATGCCATAGTGTCATATTTTATTGACGCTTTTTCACCGTGCTCTGGGATGTATTAACAATTTTTGTTGTTATATCCGCCTACTGACTTGTAAGATCGCGGATTTGAATCGAGCTCAAGGCCTAACAATAATTATTTTATCATTATTATTGTTATGATAAATTTGTTCTTAATTAAAAAAAATTTTTTTTTAATTAGAATATAAAAAGGAAAAAAATTTTTAGACAACTGCCAAAGTTCGTTGTATAGATCCATTTCGGGAACTGCTAAATTCCTTCATCGGCAATGTTTAGGCGCCGCTGCTATAACCATTCAGCTATCACAGCGGTTCTTTGTTTGCCTTCATTGTTTCTACTTATATTCTGGTTCTTGCCGATTGATATTCACAGCACTGCGACATCTGTTGCAGAATAAATGTGAAAATTGAACTTGTTTTGGCAATGGTGCGATAGTGTCATATTTTATTGACACTTTTTCCCCGTGCTCTGGGATGTATTAACAATTTTTGTTGTTATATCGGCGTACTGATTTGTAAGATCGCGGGTTTGGATCGAGTTCAAGGCCTAACAATAATTATTTTATCATTATTATGACAAATTTTTTCTTAATTAAAAAAATGTTTAATTAGAATGGAAGAAAGAACAAATTTTTTAGACAACTGCCAAAGCTCGTTGTATAGATCCATTTCGGAAAATGCTAAATTCCTTCATCGGCAACGTTTAGGCGCCGCTGCTATAACAATTCAGCTATCACAGTGGTTGTTTTTTTGCCTTCATTGTTTCTACTTATATTCTGGTTCTTGCCAATTGATATTCACAGCACTGCGACATCTGTTGCAGAATAGTTGTGAAAATTGGACTTGTTTCATGGCAATGATGCCATAGTGTCATATTTTATTGACACTTTTTCCCCGTGCTCTGGGATGTATTAACAATTTTTGTTGTTATATCAGCCTACTGATTTGTAAGATCGCGGGTTTGAATCGAGCTCAAGACCCAACAATAATTATTTTATCGTTATTATTGTTATGACAAATTTTTTTTTAATGGAAAAAAAATTTTTAAATTAGAATATAAGAAAGAAAAAATTTTTCTTTAGACAACTGCCAAAGCTCGTTGTATAGATCCATGAACCAATAAACAGATCCCGCATTAAACAATTAGAGGGCAGAAATATGATAGTTAGCTGGGAAATAAATTTTATCGGCGTGACGTCACGCTTTTGACAGCATGTTTCATTGCTGACACAGTGTTCAGACTTTATTCTAATCGGAGTATTTTGCTCCGCTCTTACCTACTACTACATTTTTTATCTCAAAGGGTCGAGTTGAAAACTAAATAGTATCACTTCCTAATTAGACTACTTCTAATACTTAGGAAAAGCTGATTGTTTATAAGTGACGATAGGATGAAATGACGTGAATTCGTTGTTCGTGTCTTGAGACATGTTTGTTCATATTTTACTCACAGTTTTTGTACTTTTTTCGTACGGAATGATAATAGAAGAAATAAAATGTAAGAAAAAAATGTGTCCGGAAGCGATTTGTAAATCCTGCCAATATTCAACATACAGCACTTCTTGAAATTTTATATAAAAATGATGTACGTTGAGTCAGCAAGGTCAGATAGCCCCGTTTTGCGATAACCACTGGGAGCACCAAGCGAGGTCAAATCTTCCTCCAACTGTCTCTCCTAACTCAGTGAAGATCTTCTCTTTCCTCTATTTACAAACTGCCGGAGCGTATTAGTTCATCCGCATAACATGACCTAGCTAGCGAAGCTTTCTGCTTTTATTCGCTGCACTATCGTCATATCTGCGAAAAGCTCATATAGCTCATCATTATACCTCCTTCGATACCCGCCGTCGACATCACCGATAGGATTATAAATCTTCCGGAGAACCTTTCTCTCCAATACTCCAAGAGCCATCTCATCTTCTCTCGACACCTTCCATGATTCCGAGTCATTCATCAGGACAGGTATGATGGGCGAATTGTAGAGCACGAATTTTGTTCGTCGAGAAAGGACTTTACTTTTCAATTGCCTTAAGAAGCACTTGTTGGCAGGAGTTATTCTCCATTCGATTTCTAGGCCGAAATTGTTTCTGATTTTAATGATGCTTCCCAAATAGACGAAATCCTTCACAGTCTCGAATTTATATCCGTCAACAGTGTCGTGCCTACAAAGGCCACGATGACAGCAAGTACTTCGTCTTGTCCACATTTATTGCAAGACCCACTTTTTGTGCTTCATTCTTTTATACCAACTCTTCGCCTCCATGTTTGAACAGCCCGGCGGGTATCCCGTCATTACTTGGCACCTTGTGATTTTTTAGCCGTGATATTGCTATTTTCACTTCACAATAGTCGGATGTCGGAGCGTATTTTTCATCATCGGCGATCGGGGTATCGGGTTCGTCTTCTCCCACTCTCTGTACGTCAGTTATCATGTCGACATTATCGTTCCTACAGGAATCTGCCCCGGTCTTGAAACTGACTCCATGTGCACCTGATAAGGTAAATAACTTTTTTGCTGAGAAACATTTCATGGTAAAAACACAATCGAAGGGTTTGCCAAGCGACCAAATCAATTTGATGCTAGTTGTTCGCCCGCTTTCAAAAAGGAAAAAAATATACTCCGAAAATAAAATTTTTACTCCGGCGTAGTGGTTTACTCAGGTAACAGTTTCAAATACTCCGAACACTGGTAGCGAAGTATGAGAGATATGTAATAAAATCAAAAACTTCAAAAAGCTCGCTAATTAAATACATATGATCATATTGATATAATAGTGTAACGAATTTGCTTGCAAATCCTCTTATTTGCAATCCTCTGCTAAGTTCGAATCACTAAACTGTTGAATAAATAACTCCAATTTGTAATAATGCAAAATGGCCTTTATTAAAGTACTTCACAATAACAAACTGTGCAACGAATAGCTTGCTTAATAACCACACTGATTGATAGCTCAATGAAACTCTACTATTCAAAATAACACTGCTATTGCTCGCTAGATATCGTCTTAATCAAACTGCTTGACAACTCAAATCAAACTGAATTACATTTTACTCGCTTGTGCCGCTTTTATAGTTTACGCTGCATACATCTAGGCTCTTCTATTTCCAGAACACACCAACTATTTCGAGTGTCTATAGTTCTCATATAGTTTCTACTTGTTTACAATTTTCTACTTTTCAGCGTCTCTCAGATATATGTGAGTTTGTAGTTTACAGTCTCTCGCACACACATAGGCGTATAAGTAAATGCATCTGTGTGTGACATCTCTCGGTTGCCTTATATATGTGTATACATGATTTGATTATTGACGCAAACATCGCTTAGCATCGCCTTAGGGATGGTATAGCTTAGGGATGCTAATATCCGTGACACTGCCCTCCACCTAAGTCTGATCGTCCCGATCAGACAAATCTCTCGATCTAAACGCTGCTAGCATCGCCATATGTACCACTCTTCTACTCCGTGGTTTCTCAATGCTTTGTATGCGGTAGATGGTATCACTGATCTTCTTCACAACCTTGTACGGGCCTTCCCAACTGCACCGAAATTTGGATGGAACACCTTTCCGCCGGTGAGGGTTGTATAACAGTACCAAATCTCCCGCCAAGAAACCTTTCGAATTATTTTCCTTGTCGTACCTGTGTTTCATCTTACTACTCATTATCCTGGATCGTTCCCTCGCACTCTGTTGCTTGACCAATGAAGAACTACTTCGCAGAGCTTGCGCTGGACGGATTTCCTTTGCATAATCAGTATCGTTCCGACGCTTCACAACAGTAGTGTGCCTTGGCTTGAAACCACCCTTGCATTCTTTCTTCGTTTCAGTACGTCCGTTAGGGCTTTTCAATGCCAGTGTTTCTCCCACAGGTACCTTCGGTTTTGATTTGTTTGGCCCATTTGTTCCATCAACCTTTACCTTTGAATTTCGTGGCCTTCGTCGAGTCTTCTCCACCAGTACCCGATTACTGCTGAACCCTTTTTCCAAACTAAAGTTAAGTGGCACATCTTGGTTCTCATAACACATCACCCTTCTCTGCATATCGATCTTGATGTCATGGTCAACCAAGAAATCCACTCCCAATATAACTTCATCAACAATCTCCGCCACAACAAATTTGTGTAGAACCATGACCTTCCCAATCAATACTTCACATATCACTTCTCCCTGAACTTGGTTATACTCGCCAGTGACCGTACGCAACTTTGCTCCAGGTAACGGTTTTACTCTCCTGTTGACCAAGTCAGATCGGATCAAGGAATGAGATGCGCCCGTATCTACAGTCAGTACTCGTTCTTTGCCATCCACATTCCCTCTGACGGTAAGACTGCTTGATTTCCTTCCAATTTGCGACACAGATATCACAGGGCATTCAATAGCAGGGGCAAGTTTTCGTTCTTTACATTCGACACGCTCTTGCTCATTTCCGCCAGCTTTGCGTTTACGGCCACCCACATTGTTGGAACTATTAGGACCAAGATCGCAATGACGTGCAATGTGACCTGGGTTGCCGCACTTGAAACATTTAATAACTCTGGCATTCTTCTGTTGAGATCCCTTCAGTGCTTCCAATATTGCGTCTACCCAGTCTGGCTTTTCCACTTCCACGCGATGAGCTTTGTACACTGGCTTACTCAAAAGTGAGGCTGTTTCCTGAGTCAGTGCATGCGATACCGTTTCAGCAAACGTTAGTTTTGGATTCGCATATGTAGCCCGCTTCGTTTCCACATCTCGTATGCCATTTATGAAGCTCTGGATTTTTACCCTTTCAGTGTATTCCACGGGTGCGTCTGCATTTGCAAGATGAGCCAATCTTTCAATATCTGAAGCAAACTCCTGTAATGTCTCGTTTGCTTTTTGGTAGCGGTTTTGCAACTCAATTTGGAATATCTGTTTCCTATGCTCGCTTCCGTAACGTCTCTCTAAAGCGCTCATCAATGTTTCGTAGTGGTTCCGCTCGTACTCTGGGATGGTCTGTAAGATTTCCGCGGCAGGCCCTTTCAGTGCCACGAACAGAGCTGCAACTTTATCTTCAGCATTCCATTGGTTCACTGCTGCGGTCTTCTCAAACTGTAGCTTAAAGACCTGAAAAGGAACAGAACCGTCAAAGGATGGTGTCTTTACCTTTGGATTACTCGCTGAAACAGCTGGGCGGTTTAGTTGTAACTGCTCCATACGACCTTTTAACGCTTCTATTTCGGCATCAATTTTGTCCTCGAGTTGTAAAATTTTTGCATCCTGCTCTTCAAGTTTCACAAAGAGCTGCGCTGATACCTGTTCCGAAATTTGTGCCGACATTTCAGATATACGTGCCTCTTGCGCTTCCAGTTGAGATGCCAAATATGTCTTCTGTTCTTCCAATTGTGTCTCCATCTTTGAAGTAATCTGTGTCGACATTTCTGCCATACGCGTTTCTTGTGCTTCAATTTTCGATGTTATTCGTGTCTCTTGGGATTCCATCTGTGATGACATTGTCGATGTTTGAGCAGATATTGCAGCCAAAATCATGTTCAAGTCTGTGCTCGTAACTGTCTGCGATGTTTCGTTTTTCTCTTCAACTTTTGTTACTTCCTCGCCATCAAGATGAAAGTCATACTTTTCCACATCAATTCCTTCCGCTTCCATTGCCTCTCGTAGCCGTGCCTGAAGTTCAAGTTTAACGCCGCTTGTATTCAATCCACGGCTCTCCAACTCCTTCTTTATTTGCTGGATCTTCAATTCACTGAACTTTGCCATGTCGTTGTTGTCCTCTGGAATTTATTCAACAATTCCTCTTCTGACACCAATTGTAACGAATTTGCTTGCAAATCCTCTTATTTGCAATCCTCTGCTAAGTTCGAATCACTAAACTGTTGAATAAATAACTCCAATTTGTAATAATGCAAAATGGCCTTTATTAAAGTACTTCACAATAACAAACTGTGCAACGAATAGCTTGCTTAATAACCACACTGATTGATAGCTCAATGAAACTCTACTATTCAAAATAACACTGCTATTGCTCGCTAGATATCGTCTTAATCAAACTGCTTGACAACTCAAATCAAACTGAATTACATTTTGCTCGCTTGTGCGGCTTTTATAGTTTACGCTGCATACATCTAGGCTCTTCTATTTCCAGAACTTACCAACTATTTCGAGTGTCTATAGTTCTCATATAGTTTCTACTTGTTTACAATTTTCTACTTTTCAGCGTCTCTCAGATGTATGTGAGTTTGTAGTTTACAGTCTCTCGCACACACATAGGCGTATAAGTAAATGCATCTGTGTGTGACATCTCTCGGTTGCCTTATATATGTGTATACATGATTTGATTATTGACGCAAACATCGCTTAGCATCGCTTTAGGGATGGTATAGCTTAGGGATGCTAATATCCGTGACAATAGTAACAGCGGAAGTATTAAAAACAAATACTGTAAAAATCCGAACAAATGTTACTAAGCTTTCAAAAAGCGCTCCTAAAAATCATATCCACATCATTAGGAATAAACTACATACAGAGTGTATGTGCCTACATGGTGATCAAAAGGAATATAAACAAAAAGGCAACTCTTCGAGACCAATTGTACAGCGAACAACGGGACATTCATGTGGCTCAGCAGCTAAAGGCATCAGCCTTTGCACTGATATGAATGTTGGAGATTCGAGTTCAACGCTCAGCTCCCGAAAAGCTAGCTGATGAAGAAGTGAAATTCAGAAACATGTCCTAGTAACCATCGCCGTATGTAAACTTACAATTTTTCTCTAATATCAATTACAAAAACCATTGTATAAAGCAATATGAGCAAAGAACGCTAATTAAATACATATGATCAAAAACGCTAGTTCACCAAACTTTTTTTCAAATTCGATTACAAATACAACAACTTCGGATTGCGGTATCTTGGCTCATTTGTTTATGGTATAGATCCATTTCGGGAACTGCTAAATTCCTTCATCTGCAACGTTTAGGCGCCGCTACTATAACCATTCAGCTATCACAGCGGTTGTTTGTTTGCCTTCATTGTTTCTACTTATATTATGGTTCTTGCCAATCGATATTCACAGCACTGCGACATCTGTTGCAGAATAGTTGTGAAAATTGGACTTGTTTCATGGCAATGATGCCATAGTGTCATATTTTATTGAAACTTTTTCCCCGTGGTCTGGGATGTATTAACAATTTTTGTAGTTATATCGGCCCACTGATTTGTAACTTGCACTATTTGATGACAGACAACAGCAAAGTGAAAGTAAATAAAAGCTTATAAAATAAAGGCTAAAATGTGTGTTAGTTGGTAGCCGGTGTTTGAAAACATGCGCCGGTGGATTTTGTTCAAACTTTCACATAAGTTGCGTGTACCTCACGCGGTGGTTTGCACATAGGTTTGGTTGCAATCGACGCACACGGTCTCAAGATATAGGCCAAAACGTGTACCCGGGTACCCCTAGAATTTATTTATAGAATACTAGCCTTTACCCGCGGCCCCGTCCGCAAGGAGAAATTTAAATATATCGGCTATTCGCGTTAGCCTGCTTATCAAGTTATCTGTTTAAAATTTTTTTTTCTGTCTAATGCATTTTATTTTTGTAATTGAGTAAAAAAAGAACTAAACGAGCTGATAACCTGATAGGATCCCGAATGATCCCGAAATTATCCAGAAAAAGGTATGAAATTACCCCCACGCTATCGCGGACGGATCCCGAAAACCATCCAGAAATGCCACGAAAGGTTCTCCAAAAGTTCCCGGAATAGTCCCGAAAAAACCCGAAATGACAACGACACTATTCTAGACGTATCCAGAGAACCACACAGAAATGATCCCTGAAGGTGTTCCAAAATGATCCCGAAAAGGTTCCGAAATGACACTGACGGGCTCCCGTGCGGATTTCAAAAACCATCCAGAAAATATCCAGGAAGGGTCCCTCAATTATCCCGACATATTCCAGAAAAAGTTCCGAAATGGCTCCGAGGGGATCCACGACGGATCGCGAAAACCATACAGAAATGATTCCGGAAGGGTCCCACAATGATCCCGAAATAGTCCGGAAATGACCCAGATGGGATCACGCAAAGATGCAGGAATGATCCCGGAAGGGTATAAAAACTATGCCGGAAAAGTAGCAAAAAATCCCGAAATGGGTCGTACGGCATCCCGGACGGATCCAGAAATGATCTCGGAAGGGTCCCCAAATGATCCCAAAATGGTCCCGAAATGACCCTAATGGATCCGACAAACCATCAAGAAATTATGACAGAAGGGTCCCCAAATGATCCCGAAATAATACAGAAAAAGTCACGAAACGACCCCTAGAGGATCCCCAAATTATCCCGTATTAGCCCCGAAAAGGTCCCGAAATAACCCCAACGGGATCCCGGACAAATCCCGAAAACCATCCAGAAAGAATGCCGGAAAGGTCCTCAAATGATCACCTAATAGTCCCGAAATTACCCTTAAGGGGTCCTGGGCGGATCCCGTAAACTATCCAGAAATGATCCCGATATAGTCCCGAAGAAGTCCCGAAATGACCCTGTCGGGATCTCGAACGCATCCCTAATGACCCTGACGGGATCCCGGACAGATCCCGAAATCCATCCAGAAATGATCTGGGGAGGGACCCCAAATGATCCCGAAAAAGTCCCGCAATGATTCCGACGGGATCCTGAACGGATACCGAAAACCTTCCAGAAGTGATGCCGGAAAGGTCCTCAAATGATCACCTAATACCAAAATGACCCTGACGGCATCCCGGACTGATCCCGAAATCCATCCAGAAATGATCTTGGAAAGGTCCCAAAATGATCCCGAAATAGTCTCGGAAAAGTCCAGAAATTACCCTGACGGGTTCCCGGACAAATCCTGAAAGCCATCCTTAAATGATCCCGAAAAAATCCCGAAATGACCCTGTCGGGACTCCGAAAGGATCCCGAAAACTATCCAGAAATGATGTCGGAAAGGTCCTCAAATGATCTCCTAATAGTTCCGATAAGACCCTGACGGGATCCCGAACGGATCCCGACAACTATCTAGAAATGATGCCGAAAGGGCCCGCAAATGATCCCGTATTAGTCGAGAAAAAGTCCCGAAATGACCCCGACGGGATGCCGGACGAATCCCAAAAACCATCCAGAAATGATGCCGGAAGGAACCCCAAATGATCCCGAAAAAGTCCCGCAATTATTCCGACGGGATCCTGAACGGATACCGAAAACCATGCAGAAGTGATTCCGGAAAGGTCCTCATATGATCACCTAATAGTCCCAAAATGACCCTGACGGCATCCCGAAACCCATCCAGAAATGATCTTGGGAGGGTCCCAAAATGATCCCGAAATAGTCTCAGAAAAGTCTAGAAATTACCCTGACGGGATCCCGGACGAATCCTGAAAACCAATCTTAAATGATGCCGAAAAGTCCCGAAATGACCCTGATGGGACCCCGAAAGGATCGCGAAAACTATCCAGAAATGATGCCGGAAACGTCCTCAAATGATCTCCTAATAGTTCCGAAAAGGCCGTGGCGGGATCCCGAACGGATCCCGACAACTATCTGGAAATGATGCCGAAAGGGACCGCAAATGATCCCGTATTAGTCGAGAAAAAGTGCCGATATGACCCCGACGGGATGCCGGACGAATCCCAAAAACCATCCAGAAATGATGTCGGAAGGAACCCCAAATGATCCTGAAAAAGTCCCGCAATTATTCCGACGGGATCCTGAACGGATACCGAAAACCATGCTGAAGTGGTGCCGGAAAAGTCCTCAAATGCTCACCTAATAGTCCCAAAATGACCCTGACGGCATCCCGGACAGATCCCGAAATCCATCCAGAAATGATCTTGGGAGGGTCCCAAAATGATCCCGAAATAGCCTCGGAAAATTCCAGAAATTACCCTGACGGGATCCCGGACGAATCCTGAAAACCAATCTTAAATGTTGCCGAAAAAGTCCCGAAATGACCCTGATGAGACCCCGAAAACTATCCAGAAATGATGCCGGAAAGTTCCTCAAATGATCTCCTAATAGTTCCGAAAAGACCCTGACGGGATCCCGAACGGATCCCGACAACTATCCAGAAATGATACCGAAAGAGGCCCCAAATGATCCCGAAAAAGTCCCCAAATGACCCCGACGAGATCCGGGACGGATCCCGAAAACCATCCAGAAATGATGCCGGAAGAGCCCCCAAATGATCCCGAAAAAGTCCCCAAATGACCCCGACGAGATCCCGGACGGATCCCGAAAACCATTTCTGGATGCCGAAAGGGTTCCCAAATGATCCCGTATTAGTCGCGAAAATGTCCCGAAATTACCCCGACGGGATCCCGGGCGGATACCGAAAACCATCCAGAAATGATGCCGGAAGAGGCCCCAAATGATCCCGAAAAAGTCCCCAAATGACCCCGACGAGATCCGGGACGGATCCCGAAAACCATCCAGAAATGATGCCGGAAGAGCCCCCAAATGATCCCGAAAAAGTCCCCAAATGACCCCGACGAGATCCCGGACGGATCCCGAAAACCATTTCTGGATGCCGAAAGGGTTCCCAAATGATCCCGTATTAGTCGCGAAAATGTCCCGAAATTACCCCGACGGGATGCCGAACGAATCCCGAAGACCATCCAGAAATGATGCCTAAAGGGACCCAAAATAACCCCTAAAATGTCCCGTAATGATCCCGGCAACCATCAAGAATTTATCTCTCGAAGGTACGCAAATGATCCCGAAAGTACCCCGACGGGATCCCGGACGGATCCCGAAAACCATCCAGAAGTGATGCCGGAAGGGTCCCCAAATGATCGCGAAATAATCCCGAAATGATTCCGGAATAGTCCCGAAAATGTCCCAAAATAACACCGACGAGATCGCGGACGGATCCCGAAAATTATACAGAAATGATCCGGAAATGGTCCCAAAATGATCCCGAAAAAGTTCCGAAATTACCCCGGCGGCATCCCGGACCGATCCCGAAAACCATGCAGAAATGATCCCGGAAGGGTCTCCATATGACCCTTACGGGATTACAAATAAGGTGAAGCTAATTATAAAACCATGTTAATAAGGCAGAAGGCGCATTGGAGCGAATGAAAAGTTACATAGAAACTTACAGGTAAAGCTAATAAAAGCGTGCTAATAAAAACAATTGAAGGAGGGCGGATGGCGGGAGTAAAAGGAGAGGACCACTGATCGTTCCTCCAAAATTGTCTAGATCTCGATCAGTATGTGCCAGATACCAAAAACTATTGATTTAGGAGAAAATGTATATTGAGTTATAACAATTTATAGATTTTACACGAGAGTGGGAGATAAAGGGGGGCGGGGGGGGGGAGGTTGTCACTGCTTACTTTGTAAGCCCTCGACTTATTTGACCCCTTGAGTCTGTAATATTGGTGAAGGCCAGTATACGTAAAGTTATAATGTGTAAATATTATTAAAAAGTAATTGCTCGAAGAGGTCGTGGGACCCCCACCCCTCTTTCCATGTTCGAAAAAAATTTCGCTAGTAGACTACTGTCTGTGTCCCAAATTTCATCAAAATCCGTGTAGCCATTCTGGCGCGATTCAGTCGCAAAGACGAAAAAATATAATAATTAAATGATAACTGTTCCTAGGGGGCGGGGACCACGCCCCTTTTCAAAAATATATAGCTAGTAGATCCTTCTACACTATTGGCTATATGTGTGCAAAATTTCATCCAAATCGGTCCAGCCGTTCTTACGTGATTGATTCACAAAGACAAAACATGGACAAACATCCAAACATCCAAACTTTCCTATTTATAATATATATATATAAATATATATATATATATTAGATGGATACCAAATGAAAGCTGTTGATGAGTGCTTTAGTAGAGGGGAATTGTCATACCCCTGGGTGACTAGGGTCCCGAAATATAGGCCAAAACGTGGACGCGGTTACCCTAGAATGTATTTATAGAATATGGATAACAAATGAAAGCTGTTGATGAGTGCTTTAGTAGGGGATAATTTTCATACCCCTGGGTGACTAGGGTCTCGAGATATAGGCCAACACGTGGGCCCGTGAACGCCTAGACAGTGTTTATACAATATGGATATCAAATAAAAGCTGTTGATGACTGCTTTTGTACAGGGTAGTTTTCATATCTATTGGTGACTGGGGTCTCGAGATATAGGCCAAAACGTGGATCAGGGTAACACTAGGATACGTTTTTACCTTATGGGTATCAAATTGAAGCTGCTGATGTGTGCTTTAGTACAGAGGAAATTTTACACCGCTGGGGTCTCGAGAAATAGGGCAAAACGTGGACCCGGATACCCGTAGAATATGTCTGTATTATGGATATCAAATGAAAGCTGTTGCTGAGAGCTTTAAAGTAATTTTCATTGTGATATTCGATTTAGTCGCATCAACCTGGCAAAACTGATAAATATACATGCGAAGCGGAAATAAAGACATGGATTAATAATACGCACATACCTATTTACATACGTCCTATTCGATTTGCCTGAAATTTGGTATATAAGTTTGCCTATATTAGTATTTACGATCCTTTTTTCCGGGAAGTAGACCAGAGACGGACTGATACTCGGAGTGGGACTGGGACCGGAATAAAATATATTCCACCCTCTGGGACTGGTAATAAGGGATGAAGTAGAATGAGAAGGACTTGAGAGAAGAGAAAATAGAGAAGGAGACTAAGAAAGAGATAGAATGAGAAGAAGATGGAGATAGATGAAGCGAACAAGACGGAGGGAGAAGTGAATAAAGGGATTAGGAAAAAGTGAAGAGGGGAAGGGCAGAGTTAGACGGAAAAAGCTTATTAAAATGTATGCAGAGAGGTCAACTTTAAGGCACAACAACGTCTGCCGGGTCTGCTACTTATGTATAAAACAATTTGCCTTAAAGTCACCATGCTTCCAAATATTACGTTTTGTTTCTGCAACTGTTTCAATTTCGATTGAAATTTTAATTTTGTGCTAAAGTCGTCTCTAAAGATTTTTTCAACATCCCTTTCTGTCAAATATAACAGCGTTTCTTGATCACTAATTCCAAAAGCTTTGTAAAAACATTGAATTATTGAAATATGTACATGGCGATTAGTATAAAAACGCATAAATGTAAGTTTTAGAACTCAAAGTGCTTATTTGCTAGTAAATATTTTTTGCAACAACTATATTTAAAAACAAGTAAGGAAGACTAAGTTCGGGTGTAACCAAACATAACATACTCAGCTGAGAGCTTTGGAGACAAAATTGTCTTTTTCATTGATACATACAAATGGTAATACTAAAAAGTGGAGCAACTTGACTTTGCTCTCTTTCTTCAGCTATCAATTCGTTTTATTTGAATATTTTATTTTAAATATGAAAATCCGGTTAAATTTGAACCCATTTCTTTATAATTTTTGTTTTTAATCACCCCTGAAATATTTCCGAAGCGCTCTTAATTATTTTCTTTATTCTTAATTAATTTCGTTCATTTTAAATAGCGATCTGAAATGAGTGCCAAGGAATCTACATACCAAATTTCATTAAACTAACTCAAGATTTACTCAAGTTATAGTGTTCACGGACAGACGGATGGGCATGGCTTAATGAATTTCTATTTCACCCTGATAATTTTGCTATGTGGAAGTTTAAGTTTATCTCGATTAGTTTATACCGGTACGGAATACCGTTATGCGAAGAAAATTAATATACTCTGTGAACTCTGCTCATCTGAGTATAATTATAGCTGCGTTGGTTCGTAGGGTTTCGTAGATGTTTTATAAGTAGGTTTTAATTCCATATCACATATGTTTGCGAAATATCGACCAAATTGTAGACCAAGGGGGACGTTTTTTGGAACGATTTTCCTTCATCCTTTGTCAAATAAGGGAAAATCACCATGTAGGAACCTAGGGTAATCCTGAAATGTGTTTGTATGACATGGGTAACAAATGAAAGGTTTTAATGAGGTTGACCCAGAACATCATCTGTCGGTTACCGCTAATTTATTTATATACGTAATACCACGAACAGTATTCCTGCTATGATTCCAAGGGCTTTTGATTTCGCCCTGCAGAACTTTTTCATTTTCTTCTACTTAATATGGTACGTGTCACACCCATTTTACAAAGTTTTTTCTAAGGTTATATTTTGCGTCAAGAAACCAATCCAAACACCATGTTTCATCTCTTTTTTCGTATTTGGTTTAGAATTAAGGCATTTTATTCATTTTCGGAATTTTCGACATCGAAAAAGAGGGTGTGGTCATAGTCGGATTTTACCCATTTTTAACACCAAGATAAAGTGAGTTCAGATAAGTACAAGAACTAAGTTTAGTAGATATACCGGTTTTTGCTCAAGTCATCGTGTTAACGGCCGAGCGGAAAAACAGACGGTCGACTGTGTATAAAATCTGGTCGTGCCTTCAACCGATTTCGCCCATATTCTCAGCAAACAATTATCGTCATAGAAGCTATGCCCTTACCAAATTTCAAGTATCGGTAAATTTTTGTTCGACTTATGGTATTAAAAGCATTCTAGACAAATTAAATGAAAAAGGGTGGAGCCACGCACATTTTTATTTTATTTTTTTTTTTTATTTTTGTATTTTCTTGCGCCATATCATTACGGGAGTTGAATGTTGACATAATTTACTTATATACTGTAAATATATTCAATTTTTTGTCAAAATTTGACTTTTACAATTTTTTTTTAAGTGAGAGTGTTCGCCATCCGATTTTGCTAATTTTTATTCAGAACACATATAGCAAGAGGAGTAACGTTCCTGCCAAATTGCATCGTGATGTATTCAACGACTGCCAAATTACAGCTTACAAACTTTTAAATTACCTTCTTTAAAATTGGGCGGTACCACGTCCATTGTCTAAACTTTTGCAAATTTCCTATTTTGCGTCATAAGGTCAACCCACTTACCAAATTGTATCTCTTAATCCGATTTTGGCAATGAAATATCGCATTGTTTCGGTTTTTCGGAATTTTCGATATCGAAAAAGTGGGCGTGGTTATAGACCGATTTCGATAGAACATGCTATTTATATTAATATAACTCAAAAAGATTTGCTACATACTAGGGCAGAACTGAGACGGAAATAGTTGAAACGAATTTTGTAACAAGTTCTAAAACGCCGTTCAATGCAGCAGCAGGCTTGCCCATATTCACTTTCGCAATAGAAAATTTTAAAGGCTTAAATAAAATTAATTTCACCCATATTTAGGCTTTGTTCGCCTAACTTGCTACCTAAGTAGAGAAAAAACCTAAATCAATGGAAAATGTTGTAAAGCTGTGCAAAACAAAAGTTTACATTTTTTTTTCATGATACTTTTCATCATAAATTTAAACGTCAAACATAAAAACAAAAATTGTATTTCTTTTAGTTTATTTAAAACAAGTAAGGAAGTCTAAATTCGGGTGAAACTGAACATTACATACCCCGCTGTACACTTGAAATGCTGTTGTTGTTTGTTTTGTGTGCTTAATAGTATTACAAGGCTACGCAATAATACATATACATATTCTGAACTAATTTTCGTTTAGAAGAAGCAAAAATGATACAGAGAAATATAACAGAACAATAAACATAAACACACAAGTGCCATTGTACTAAAAAGCGTTTTTACAAAAAAAGGGCAGGGTTGTTAACTAAATGTTCCAACTTTTACTAGAAATAGCTTATTACCTGAATCTTTTACAAAACCTCTTATATAAAAGAAGGCGATTTAACTGATTTAATCCATTTTTACTGAAAATATTTCCTATTAAAAGGCATACATGTATACCAAATTTTTCTTCGAGTTATGGCCCCAGAAACATTGGGTAATGCATTGTAAGAAAGGGGCAATGCCCCGCCCATTTTTCAAGATTTGAATTTCTACCCATTTCTTGTTATAATGGCACAAAATATGATTGGTACAAAACTATATTTCGCTAAGATTTAACTTATTGCTTTTGCCTACGACCCTTTTTAAAGACATTAATATAAAAGTGTGCGTGGTCCTTAACCAATCTTATCCATTTTTACTAGAAATATTTCCTGCTATAAGGAAAATATGTGTACCCAATTTTGTTACGATATGTAAATTTTTCTTCGAGTTATGGCTCCCGAAACATTGAAAATTGCTTAGACATAAAAGGGGCGGTGCCACACCCATTTTCAAAAATTTTAGTGCTTTCCAATTTAATGTTATAATTCAATTTAGAAAGTAAAATTCTATTGATACAAAACTCTTTTTCGCTAAGATATAGCTTATTATTTTCGTCTACGACCCTTTTAAAAATCTTTTATATAAATGTGGGCGGGGTCTTTAACTGATCTCGTCCATTTTTTCCAGAAATATTTCCTGTTATAGGAACAATTTGTGTACTCAATTTTATTACGATCTGTTAATTTTTCTTCCAGTTATGGCTTCCGAAACATAGAAAATTGTTTAGTCATAAAAGGGGCGATGCTACGCCCATTTTTTTAAATTTGAAGTTTTTCCTATTTATTGTAATAAATCCATTTGGGAAATGAAATACCATTGATATAAAGGTCTTTTTTGCCAAAAATATAGCTTATTTTATTCGTCCACGACCCTTTTAATAATCTTTTATATAAAAGTGGGCGTGGTCCTTAACCGATTTCGTTAATTTTTTTTCAAAGCATTCCTTATAGTAAAGGCAACCTGCCGAATTTTGTTACGATAGGTTCAACGATTTTTGATTTATAATTAATAATATTTGTAAAATTGATTTTGTCACAAGTGGGCGGTGCCACGCCTATTTTAAAGTCTCAATATCAGTCCACACAACAAATATCAACATTCTAGGTGTCTTATTTGTGTTTTCCAAAATGTTTTATATATAAAAAATGGGCGTGGGTATCATCCTATTTCGCTCATTTTCAATACCAATCTATTATGGGTCCAGGTAAGCTCGTGTACAAAATTTGGTGCAGATATCCCAATATTTACTTAAGTTATCGTGTTAACAACGGGCAGACGGACGAAGGGACATGGCTCAATCAAATTTTTTTTTCGATACTGATGATTTTGATATATGGAAGTCTATATCTATCACGATTCCTTTATACCTGTACCACCAACCGTTATCCAATCAAAGTTATAATACCCTGTGTACAAGTACAGCTGGATATAAAAATGCTCTTTTGACATAATGTGTATTTGGAAGAGGTAAATACGGTAAGTCAAACAAGGATGGCTATAGACTAAAAACAGTTTATTAAAATTTAACAGCTTACTCTCTACTTAGAGATACGGATGTATTACACACCAAATATTAGTGTTAGTACTTATAAAGTATATTGTGGCGGATTCTAATATCACTAAGCTGATATTAAGTAAATGCACAACAACAAACACATTAAGGCAAGCTACATAAACACATTAATCATCATTTACATACATATGTGGAAGCCGACGAAAAGATTACTCACGCACACACATGTAGTCATCAACAGAAGTAGTTACTCACCCATTCACACGCATATGGCTATAAAAGAAACGTAACACTGCCAACCATGACTACCCACTTTTAACCACTTTCCCCTGAAATTCCAACACCATCAAACATTTCGGTGTCAAAAAATTCAAATGTTTGGAATACTTTTCAGGGTGGAAAAAATTTCCCATAAATAGAATCAGTGCGAATGAAACAACATGAGTGTGTTGCTTACAAAAATAACGAAAAATGGAAATAAAGACAAATGATTTGACGCGCTCGTTTGATACTTTGGAATTAATTTAAAGTTTTCGGAAAACATTTAAAGTTTTAGCGATTAAATTGCGAAAAAGTAAAAGCTGAAAGTTTTGAACGGTTTGCAACTAATTTGCGAAAAAGTGGAAGTTTAAAGTTTCGAACGGTCTGCAGTTATATAACAAAAAAGAGGAAAATATGTGTACGCAATTTTGTTACGATACGTAAATTTTTCTTCGAGTTATGGCTCCCGAAACATTGAAAATTGCTTAGACAAAAAAGGGGCGGTGCCACACCCATTTTCAAAAATTTTAGTGCTTTCCAATTTAATGTTATAATTCAATTTAGAAAGTAAAATTCTATTGATAAAAAACTCTTTTTCGCTAAGATATAGCTTATTATTTTCGTCTACGACCCTTTTAAAAATCTTTTATATAAATGTGGGCGGGGTCTTTAACTGATATCGTCCATTTTTCCAGAAATATTTCCTGTTATAGGAACAATTTGTGTACTCAATTTTATTACGATCTGTTAATTTTTCTTCCAGTTATGGCTCCCGAAACATAGAAAATTGTTTAGTCATAAAAGGGGCGATGCTACGCCCATTTTTTCAAATTTGAAGTTTTTCCTATTTATTGTAATAAATCCGTTTGGGAAATGAAATACCATTGATATAAAGGTCTTTTTTGCAAAAATATAGCTTATTTTATTCGTCCACGACCCTTTTAATAATCTTTTATATAAAAGTGGGCGTGGTCCTTAACCGATTTCGTTAATTTTTCTTCAAAGCATTCCTTATAGTAAAAACAACCTCTCTGCCGAATTTTGTTACGATAGGTTCAACGATTTTTGATTTATGATTAATAATATTTGTAAAATTGATTTTGTCACAAGTGGGCGATGCCACGCCTATTTTAAAGTCTCAATATCAGTCCACACGTCAAATATCAACATTCTAGGTGTATTATTTTTGTTTTCCAAAATTTTTTATATATATAAAATGGGCGTGGTTATCATCCGATTACGCTCATTTTCAATACCAATCTATTATGGGTCCAGGTAAGCTCGTGTACCAAATTTGGTGCAGGTATCCCAATATTTACTCAAGTTATCGTGTTTACAATGGGCAGACGGACGGACGGACATGGCTCAATCAAATTTTTTTTCGATACTAATGATTTTGATATATGGAAGTCTATATCTATCTCGATTCCTTTATACCTGTGCCACCAACCGTTATCCAATCAAAGTTATAATACCCTGTGTACAAGTACAGCTGGATATAAAAATGCTCTTTGGACATAATGTGTATTTTTAAGAGGTAAATAAGGTAAGTCAAACAAGGTTGGCTATAGACTAAAAACAGTTTATTAAAATTTAACAGTTTACTCTCTACTTAGACATACGTTTATATTACACACCAAATATTAGTGTTAGTACTTATAAAGTATATTGTGGCGAATTCTAACATCATTAAGCTGATATTAAGTAAATGCCCAACAACAAAAACATTAAGGCAAGCTACATAAACATATTAATCATCATTTACACACAGATGTGGAGGCCGACGAAAATATTAATCACGCACACACCTGTAGTCATCAACAGAAGTAGTTACTCACCCATACACACGCATATGACTATAAAAGAAACGTAACACTGCCAACCATGACTACCCACTTTTAACCACTTTCCCCTGAAATTCCAACACCATCAAACATTTCGGTGTCAAAAAATTCAAATGTTTGGAATACTTTTCAGGGTGAAAAAAATTTCCCATAAATAGAATGAGTGCGAATGAAACAACATGAGTGTGTTGCTTATAAAAATAACGAAAAAAGGGAAATAAAGACAAATTATTTGACCCGCTCGTTTGATACTTTGAAATTAATTTAAGGTTCTCGGAAAATATTTAAAGTTTAAGCGATTAAATTGCGAAAAAGTAAAAGCTGAAAGTTTTGAACGGTTTGCAACTAATTTGCGAAAAAGTGGAAGTTTAAAGTTTCGAACGGTCTGCAGTTATATACCAAAAAAAAATAACAAAAGCTGGAGGCGGCCATCATTGACAACAAACAACAGAAGTTTTCATCATCAAAGGATTTGGTAAGTATTCCAAAAAAGTATTACCATCTAATATTAATATATTATGGTATCAGCATAATATAGAGATACATATGCGCTGATGCACCTGTGTATTACGGTGTACACCAAAACGAGTGAAGTGCTAAGTCCCTGACAAAGTTCGGGAAGGTTTTATGGTGCCATCTTAAAATATATATGTGCATCCGCTTGGATATATATGCAACTTAAAGGATCTGCGATCCTTACACTAAAAAAAATTAAAGGGCCCATTTGCCCTGGACATTAAATAAGAAAAGAAGCTTTATTAGATTTAAGATTTAACACTTTTTCAGTATTCTATAACTAAGTATGATAGCGGTTAGTATGAAAGCCCCGACGCAACTGCCCTCTGCGTGGGCTGCTGCTTCCTTTTATAACATTTCTTGCAGCTACATTCTGTAGCTAGATATATGCGACGTCTGGGTGTGAGTGTAGCCTTGACTTCCCGCAGGTGTCTTACTTGGCTGGCATGTGCAATGCAAAAGTCTCACAACATTGTGAAATAGAAATATGCTGACTCCGATGTGCATAGGTACTGACTTGGTTCCCATAGATTTGATAACGTTGCGCAATATTGTCATTGCGCGATATGATGAAATGCACTTGCCCTTGAAGAGGGTGTTGGGCTGCAATTATGCTGCTTACAATAATTATGCTAGCGCAGCTGCAGGTGGCCCATCAAACGTGGGAAGAATAAATATGCTGACACAGCTGAAGTTGGCCCATGGGACTGTGGGAAGAATGATTATGCTGACACAGCGGCAGGTGGCTATGGGATTGTGGGAAGAATGATTATGCTGACACAGCTGCACGTTTAAACTTCAGCTTGTGGGAATCCAACATGTTGGGGAGCCGCCAGCGTGTTAACTCCTCCCCCTTTAAAGATCTGCGTCCCCCGGATTAGATGGCGAAGAAAGATTTTCGCCTCTTCGACTTAGCCGATTTGCAATGTTTATTTCAGGTAAGATTATCCTTGCTGTGATCTTCCTCCAAATGCACCAAATGAATAGCATAAGTAGCAATAACCCTGATCCTTCAGAAAGTGCGAACCAATTGGTCTTGTCCCTTAGGTATTTCAGAAGTTTGACGTTTTCCATTTTTATTCCGTGTACCAGGTTGAGGTTTAGTGCCATGCTGTGGTTTGTAATGCTGGTCAAAACTGGTGGAAGAACCTGTGCTCCAGAACTACTAGTGCTTGAATATGTTTCGTTGTTAATGACAATGGTCTCGTTGTCCATCTGAAGAATATAAGAACCGTTTAGATAAACTAAACTTTTACCTGATCCTACTGTGCCTATAAAGTTATCAAGGAATATCGTGTCCTCTTTGATAACTTCTACCGTGGATTCGTTGTATGTAGAGTACGTACAACTTGTGTGTCCGACTTTGAGAAGGCGTGCCAGACAATCAGTTTCCGGTAATAAGTCAAGAGATTTCCGGTCGCAGACCATAGCAGAAGATAATTGCAAGCAATTTTCTCTAATCCCATAAGTCTCGAATTTGTTGGTCAGGATTGACCTGTATCGCAAATGTATATGGTGACCTCCTTGGTTGTTTGCCCTTGTGATTAAGTGATTAAATTTGGCATCAGTGAGCTTAGGCAAGGACAGCACATACAGAAGGAGCGTGATGTTGGTGTAAATCGATGGCTTGCCATACTCAATGGCTTCGATAGCGTTGCTGTATGGGAGGACGTCGATTTCACTAACAAGTTGGTTGACTTCTTCTTCGCTCAAAAGGTTGCTGTTAATAATGACAGCTTTAGCCATCTGGCAGGCGCGGATTAGCTCGTTAACGTCCTCCTTTAAAATGGTTATTCCGTGCTGGATTTCTTGTTCTAATTTTTCCAGGTGCCTTCGATCACGGACTTTGTTCGTGATGGTCACTATTCCATTTAGCTTCTGCAATAATTCATTAGTCCTTTTGAAAATGGCATTGTTTACCTTGTATTGCTGTTCACTATTTTCTTTGAGGACATTTTCGTTACGAAGGACTTCGTCCCAGTCGGTGGCATCAGGTGAGCCAGCGATCCATTTCCAGGCAGACCCAATCCAGTTAATTGATCGTCTTGCTCTTTCGGATTTATGTCCTCTTAGTTCGGTCAGGTGTGTGCGGATTCTGTTTAATTGGAATGATAGTACCTCTGTCGATGATGTTGTTTCATTAAGCGTTTCTAGTGTTTGCTCTAGTCTGGTTGTTGCCAAGTCATATCGCCGCAGGTCAATGGTATGAATAAGTTTGAGGTAGCTAGTGGTGAGTCTATCTCGAATATATCGTACGAGTGTACAGTTGCGCAGAGGCAGAGGCTATTAATAAAATAAAGACATTAATCGAATTTCATTGAGTTAATTTCCCATACCTTTACCCCATACGTATATTTTAATTCTAATATAAATTTTCTAATCTAGGATTTTACACATTCATTCATTCATACAGTGAATCGATTAAAGCGATGTAAAATTATAACTACCATTATTCTAGGATTTTTATACTAGTTGAGTGGCGTGGGTTGGAAAGGAAAGTAAGTATTAGTAATTCGAAAATACAATTAGATTTTGTTTTTATTTTTAAGGTGTTTTTATGGGTTTTTTTTTTTTTGTTTGGGAGCAGTGAAGCAGTGTAGCGAAATGACTTCGCTCTTGCTTTGGTGTTAGTTATTAGTATATTTTTTTATTTATTCTTTTATTTTAACGAACGCTTTTATGCGTTTTACGTATTGCCGCTTTATGCGGGTTTATTTTCCAGCCCAATGACTGTAAGATTGTTTTTTATTATTATTATAATTTTTTTTTTTTTCGTTTTTATTTTGAGCAGTGCGTGCATTGTATTAAAAAAAAAATTATTTTGCATCGGAATATAGGCGATTTCTCAGCTGACGAAAGGGTCGTGGTGATCCTTTTTAACCATAAGCGTTGATGATTGCAAATGACCTACTCGGGGCACGAGTAGCTTCACGTCAATTAAAGCAAAGACCTTATGGTGGAGTTGAACCACACCGATCGTCATCATTCGAACCAACGACTTATTTGGAATTGAACCAACCTCTGACTAGATCGGCTACAAAATAATAAGGTTCTAAGCATGAGATTTGCCTTGTGACCAATGTTATCTCAGACGTTTTTTACGTCGGTCTGGTGGATTTTTTTTCCACTTTCAGTAACAATAGTTACGTTTCTGTTTTCAGCAACAGTTTCTTCTTTGTACAGTGGCTTTTGTTTAGCCTTTATCTGTTTATTTACAATAAATAATTTGTGTTCTGCACTGAAGGTGCGTGGGGTAGAACGTATATTGTTCAACCTAGCGTTCCTGACCTCCTGCTCCCCCTACAATAATGCTTTAACGTCTTCATACGTTTTCTCTCTGAAGTCCACCAATCCCTGGTAATTGATTCTAGAAGTCGTGTTAAGGAATACGTCTGCTGGCTTTCGTTTAATAACAGAGTGAACGGTATTGTTGTACCGGTCCACTGTTATTGAGATGCGTTCCTTTGGAGTTAATCTATTAAATTCAACAGAAATGCAGCGGTATATTTCAATCAAGGTTGAGTGCAAGCGCTCAACCTGTCCGTTGCTTTCACTTCGTTGTGTGGGGGCTTGAGAGACTTCTATACCTAGTGAGCGGACATAGTTTAAGACAACAAGAGTTAGAAAACCTCTTTCGTTGTCCATGAACAATATTTTTGGTACTGAGAAGTAGTGCAGGAGATCAGTCAGCTTTCTTCGAATGTGAATTGAAGACTTGTTCTTTATCGAAAATAGTTTAGCGAATTTTGAAAATTTATCTATAGCGCTAAGGTATTTTTGTTTTTCAATCTCGAAGATGTCTATATGCAGAATCTCGCAGGGATAGCTCGGGATCGGTGTGGGCTGAAGGAAGGGTTTCGACGGATGTCTATCGTATTTGTTTAGCTTGCAGGTGTCGCATTGTTTGGAATATTCCCTGATTTGTCTGGCCATTGCCGGGAAGTAATATTGTTCGAGAATCTGCACCCTGTTTTCGCGCGGGTTTCTATGGGCTCGCTTGTGTTCCCTGTCAATTATCTCAAAAATCCTATCAGGTACTGTAACATCTTCTACCATTCTTTGTGTTATCCTGATTCGGTACCTTTGGAAGTGATTTACATAAACATCCTGTAAAGAGGCAAGGAATCTTTCAGGAATTTTTATTCCGTTTATCACATTAGGATTGAGACATTCTCTCAAAATAGAAACCAATGAGGCGTTGTCGGATTCGGGAAATGAAACGTAATGTCTATTATAGCCTGGAAGGGGATGTTCGAGGCATTGAGGGCGATCCCCGTCCCTGAAAACTATTTGGTTTCTAAACACGTTAGGTGGGCCCTCTACATGTGGAATTAGATCCGAACTGTCCTGATGAGCGGAATGCATTGTCGCTGAGTCAACTTCAGGCCCTACATTATCCTTAGCATTTGCATGAGAATCTTGTCCTAAGACAGAAGGAGGCTGAACAATAACAGAATCAGTCAATGTGTTACACTCAGTTTTGATTCGCGAAAGGGCGTCAGCGACTAAATTTGATTTACCCGGTTTGTATATGATTTCGCAATTATATTCCTCAATGGGAGCTTTCCAGCGCTTCAGCTTGGCGTTGTAGTTTCGACAACTCAATGAAAAGGTTAAAGGCTGGTGGTCAGTGTATATTCTGATTTTTTTCGCCCCATACAAATATGTCCTTAGGTTATCGAGAGCCCACACGTTCGCAAGCATCTCTTTTTCATTTGTCGCGTAATTCTCCTCCGTCTTGTTTAACGAGAGAGAAATAAATGCTATTGACTTGTTTTTGCCTATGTCCCCCTGTTCTTGTTGTTGTTGTTGTAGCGATAAGGTTGCTCCCCGAAGGCTTTGGGGAGTGTTATCGATGTGATGGTTCTTTGCCGGATACAGATCCGGTACGCTCCGGTTACACAGCACCATTAAGGTGCTAGCCCGACCATCTTGGGAACGATTTATGTGGCCACATTAAACCTTCAGGCCATTCCCTCCCTCCCCACCCCCAAGTTACACGAGCTTGGGTCGCCAGAGCCTCGTCTGTTAGTGAAACAGGATTCGCCGCGGATAGGTGAGGTTGACAATTAGGTTTGAAGAAGCTATATATTGCGCTGGCAACCTGAAGGGTTGCGCTACACAGCCCCTTGAATGTGGTATTTTAGTCGCCTCTTACGACAGGCATACCTACCGCGGGTATATTCTGATCCCCTGGGACGGGACAGCGCCAATTGCATAATTCGAAGCATCAGTTGTAAGATTGAAAGGCTTCTCAAAGTCTGGGAAAGCGAGGACTTCAGCAGAA
Organism: Eurosta solidaginis; assembly: GCF_040869045.1. Taxonomy (NCBI): domain Eukaryota; kingdom Metazoa; phylum Arthropoda; class Insecta; order Diptera; family Tephritidae; genus Eurosta; species Eurosta solidaginis. The sequence goes on along the minus strand of NC_090321.1, from coordinate 106,469,399 downwards.
GTAAGCGTCCTCTTCAAATCCTTGAAGTCTTGCAAAGCTGAAGAGTTGAGTGCTATTGGTACTTTTTCGATGCATTAGCCCTAATCTGTGCATTTTCTCCACTGGTTAAATTCGTCAGTGGCTTGGCTATTTTCTCATAGTCGCGAATGAATTTCCGAGAGTAGGATGTCATTCCTAGGAAACTTTTTAAATCCTTCAAATTACTTGGGGGTAAAATTGAGTTCACGGCCACAACCTTTTTGGGGTCAGGGCGAACACCTTCGGGTGTAATAATATATCCAAAGAACTCGACTTCAGTTTCGAGGAAACACGTCTTCTCCAAGATAACCTTCAGGTTAACCTCGCGCAATCTTGAAAATACTTTTTCTATGTTTTGTAGATGGCTTTCCATGTCCTTTCCAAACACAATGATGTCGTCGATGTACACATAGCAAATTTTACTAATATATTGCTTGAGCATATCGTCGATCATTCGTTGGAAGATTGCCGGGGCGTTTTTAACCCAAAGGTAGCCGCAAAAATTCGTATTTCCCGTTCATCATCGAGAACGCAGTTTTGGGAATGTCTGGTTCTTTCATAGGAATCTGGTGGAAACCAGAAGTCAGATCAATAGTAGTATAGTATTTGGATTTGCCTAAACTGCACAAGGTTGCATTTATATCAGGAATTGGGTAGGTATCTGAGATCGTGACGGCATTCAATCTTTTGTAATCGATAACCATGCGGTATTGTTTCTCGCCATCAGGTTTAGGTTTTTTTGGGGAATTGTACGGACTTTTTGATGGCCGGATAACACATTCCGCAAGTAATTCGCTCACCTGCCTATCGACCTCTTCTCTCATACATGCGGGATAAGGATAACTTTTGCTGTAAATTGGGTCGGATGTCGATGTCCTTATCTGCGCACGCACACTAGTGTCTACCAATTCGTTTCCATTAATCGGTTGAAATAATTCGCGATATTTTTCAATTATTTCGCCTACCCTTCTTTTCGCTTCTAAGGGAAGGTCCTTGGACATTGTATAATTTACTTCACTGGATATTCGTGCCTTAAGGGGTATTTTATATTCCTCAATTTTTAAAACATTGTTCTTCCTGTCTACCACTGCTCCGATATCCTTAAGGGTATCGTCGCCAATAATTCCATCGAAGACCGGGAAGGATAAAGAAGGTTATCTCAGAGTTAATGCCTATGTCTGTAAAAAATTTCGAAGTTATCTTTTCGTTTATATCTACACAGCCCCCCGCTGTTCGAACGCTAAATGATTTCTGCACAGGACAACCCTGTTTGGCCACAGTTGGTCTAATAAAATTTTTATTCGCACCCGTATCGACCAGAAGGTCCAGCGTGCGGCCGTCGGAAAGTTTGTATTCTATACATGGTACGCTAGATGGCCGTTCGGTAAAAAATCCTCTTCCTGGACTGGTTCTTTCTCCACATCTTTTGTGGTCACGTGATAAAGCCGTTGTTTCTTACGCCCCTATCACGTATAGGTTTAGCACTAGCACACTGTTTTTTGTTTTTATAATTTTTTGGGCTATCGGCCTCTTTTCACTTTATACAGCAGGGGGTTTTCCCTTTTTTTTCCATTTTCTTGGGCTATCGGCCTCTTTTCACTTTATTGTGCAGGGGTTTTCCCCTCTTTGCAATTTCTTGGGCTATCAGCCGCTTTTAACTTCTTATAACACACGGTTTATTTCTTTTATAATTTTTTGGGCTATCCTTTTTACTTTATACACTAGCTTCACAGTGCCTGCTCGGGCGCCACTTAAAGGATCTGCGATCCTTACGCTAAAAAAAATTTAAGGGCCAACTTGCCCTGGACATTAAATAAGAAAAGAAACATTATTAGATTTAAGATTTAACACTTTATTCAGTATTCTATAACTAAGTATGATAGCGGTTAGTATGAAAGCCCCTTACAATAATTATGCTAGCGCAGCCATCAAACGTGGGAAGAATAATTATGCTGACACAGCTGAAGTTGGCCCATGGAACTGTGGGAAGAATGATTATGCTGACGCAGCGGCAGGTGGCTATGGGATTGTGGGAAGAATGATTATGCTGACACAGCTGCACGTGTAAACTTCAGCTTGTGGGAATCCAACATGTTGGGGAGCCGCCAGCGTGTTAACTTCCATAATAGTGTACATCAAAACCAGTTAAGTGCTACGTCCCTGACAAAGTTCAGGAAGATTTTATGGTGTCATAATAAAATATATATGTACATGCGCTTGGACATATATGCATAATAGTGTATATCAAAACGAGTTCAGTGCTAAGTCCCTGACAAAGTTCAGGAAGATTTTATGATGTCATCATAAAAAATATATGTACATGCGCTTTGACATATATGCATAATAGTGTATATCAAAACGAGTTCAGTGCTAAGTCCCTTACAAAGTTCAGGAAGATTTTATGATGTCATCATAAAATATATATGTACATGCGCTTGGACATATATGCATAATAGTGTATATCAAATGAGTTCAGTGCTAAGTCCCTGGCAAAGTTCAGGAAGATTTTATAATAATATTCTATAAAAGCGTGCAATTACTGGTATATGCTAATGGCATTGATATCATCGGTTAAAACACCCGCGCTATTAGTTCTGCTTACTCCAAACTGGAAAAAGAAGCGGCAAAAATGGGTTTGATGGTGAACGAGGACAAAACGAAGTACCTGCTGTCATCGAGCAAAGAGTCAGCGCATACGCGCCTTGGCAACCACGCTACTGTTGGCAGCCATAATTTAGAAATAGTAAAAGACTTCGTTTATTTGGGAACCAGAATCAACACTAGCGACAACATTAGCACTGAAATTCAGCGAAGAATCAATCTTGCCAATAAATGCTACTTTGGACTAGGTAGGCAACTGAAAAGTAAAGTCCTCTCTCGGCGAACGAAAATCATACTCTACAAGTCACTTATCGTACCCGTCCTGCTATATGAGGCAGAAGCATGGACCATGACAACAGCAGATGAAGCGGCTTTGGGAGTGTTCGACAGAAAAGTTCTTCGAAAGATTTATGGACCTCTACGCGTTGGCGATGGCGAGTACCGAATAAGATCTAATGATGAGCTGTACGAGCTATACGCAGACTTCAACATAGTCCAGCGAATTAAAACGCAGCGGCTGCGCTGGCTAGGCCATGTTATGCGAATGAAAGATGATGCTCTGGCCAAGAAAGTGTTTCCATCGGAACCCGCCTATGGAAGCAGAGGTAGAGGGCGGCCCCACTCCGTTGGAAGGACCAGGTGGAAAACGATTTAAACTCCCTTGGTGTGACCATTTGGCGCCGGTTGGCGGAGCGACGCCTTGTTGGACGGCCATAACCGTTTAGATGGTTAAGCGCCAATTAAGTAAGTAAGTAAGTAACTAGATATTATATATATTATGTTTTTTCAATATCATACACAGTTCGGAATATTTAGCTTTGAGCTAAAATCTTGTTTAACGCGCTCTGATCTTCTAAGCCTAAACTCCTCTTTATCGTTATCACTTTAAGTTCTTCTTCTTTTAGATAATTTGACATGCGTTTTACCATGTGGACTAAATCCAACAAATTTACAATTTGACGTTTTTAATTGATTTACATGCGCAACTCTCTTTTTACCATTTATATTTATGAGATATCTTACCCTACTTAATTTCTTTTAAATTTTTCCTTTTTCCCATTTGCAATAGTTGCTCCATACATTTCTATAAAAAATACTCTTTTAGGCTTTAATTCTGAACATTTCGACATATTATCATCTTTCACACCATTACTTTTAGTTTTACTAGAATTATTCTCTTTCTCATTACTTTTAGATTCATTTACAGTTCTCTTATTACTTGAACATATTGTGACGAATATTAGTGACACTAAGTGATACTCACATCACTAGTCTGATGCTAAGTAAATGAATCCACAACAACAATAAAGCAGACAGTCACTTGTATCTACATAAACCAATGGTTCCCAACCGGTGGTCCGCGGAAGCCAAAATATGGTCCGCGAATGATTTCAAATTTAACGGTTGGTAAACAAAAACTATCCACATATGGCATGGCAAAATAACGGCTGCTCCACATACATATATTTATTTTCCATGTATTTTGTTTCTGTAATTTGAGCCTAATGCCAAATCGTATTACCACAAAAGTTATTATGCCAAATTTCGCTGCTGAGGACCCCCCTCCATAAAATAAGAATACATAAGTGAAATCGGAATAGCGATTTTCTTAAAAAGTAACAGCTATTGAAGTGCGTCGCTCGTAACTAACCCAGTCATTTCTTATATTTGAGTTTCGGTAATAGCATTTAGTATTACTTTACTATGTGAGGAAGGGAATTGATCATTACTGATCGTTGTTCCTAACTTTATTTTTTGAATTTGTCCGTTAATGGTACAGGTAAGTAGACATTTTAATTAAATTGTTTTCGTTGGTCTAAAAAACTTCGATTTCTGGAATACCATGTACATTTTAAAAGCGTATATTTCTGTTTAAATGAGCTCACGATTATGTGTAAATGGTGTTGAATCAGTGCATATCAAATTGCTGTTGTGATTTGTATATGATTTGATATGATATCGTAATTTTAATGAAACATCAATATAGGTATATGCATATGCACATGTGAAGTAACATGGTTCAATTACAAGGTTACCTATTCCATGCAAGGAAGAACAGCTGATGTTCCTTGTAAGACCACTATCGGTTAGATAACTAGAGGTCACGATTTAAATGTTTATGAAGTTCTAAAAGTCGAATTGATAATTCTAGTGCGAAGATTTGTTATTCGTTGGTTCGTAGTACAATTTTTTTGTTTTTTGTGTTATATAAAAAATAACTACCTCCCGTGACAAAACCAAAACAAGTAAGTATCGATTAGTTTCCCACCTGCTTACTTGGTTATGCATTTGTCACGAGAGAGCTACTTACTTGGTTTTGTTGTGTCACGGGAGAAGCTAGCTTAGGCTACGCGCACACTGCAACTGACTTTTGTAGTCCGGCACGGCCGGCAAATTCGAGCGCGTTCTATTTGCACGGACGAGCAAAAGTTTGTTTACATTCGGGTGAAATCGAATGAAACTTGCGAGCACATTTAAAACACATGTATGCGGGTGTGTGTTTGCTGATGGACGACAAAAGTAGGTTGCAGTGTGATCGTAGTGTAACACCATGATAAATATTTTTTATCATGTCTGAACTTACGGTTTTGTTTTCCTAGTTGGTATTTAGCTCTATTTTTTTTAATTTTATTTTAAGGACATGGCGCCCAAGAGAAAATACGATAGTAACTACATAAAGTTTGGATTTACCTCGATAGAAAATAAGGGAGAAATAAAACCACAGTGTGTTATATGCTCAACTGCCCTCGCAAATGAAGCTTTAAAACCGGCGAAGTTAAAACGCCACTTAGATACGGTACATCCGAATTTGTCTGACCGTCCAGTAGAATTCTTTGAAGGAAAATTAGAAAACCTAAAAAAAATTTAACTCGGACTTAGTAGTACGAGATTTTCAGCATCACAAAAATCATTAGTAGCTTCGTTTGAGATTTCTAAATTGATGGCACAATCTAAAAAACCTCATGCAATCGGGGAAACGCTTGTGAAACCCTGTATGATCAAAGCCGTCGAAGAAGTACTGGGATGAGGCCACGAAAAAAATTCAGGATATACCTCTGTTCAATAACACCGTAAAAGCTCGAATTGAGCTAATGTCAAATGATATAGAGGAGCAAATTGTTTCAAAAATCAAAAAATCTCCATTTTTCGCTTTGCAGTGTGATGAATCGACCGATATTTCAAATTGTTGTCAACTACTGGTATTTGTTCGCTTTTTAGATGAAAACGTAATTAAAGAAGAATTATTGATTTCACGGGAGCTGGAAACAACATCGAAAGGTATCGACGTCATGAATTCAATAGCGGAATATTTTGATAAGCATAATCTGATGTGGGATCACCTCGTTTCTCTCTGCACTGATGGTGCTCCAGCAATGTTAGGGTCACGTTCTGGTTTGTCGACTTTAGTTAAACAGAAAAATCCCAAGGTAATAACGTCACATTGCTTAATTCATCGCCAGGCATTAGCTTCTAAGACTTTACCCGTATGCCTTAATGATACGTTGCAAATGGCTATAAAAGTCGTGAATGTAATTAAAAGCAGCGCATTAAATACACGCCTTTTCAAAAAGTTGTGTACTGATATGGAGTCTAACCATGAAGCACTTCTTTTTCACATAGAAGTTCGATGGCTTTCGAAAGGTAATATGTTGGCAAGATTGTACGAACTAAGGGCAGAGGTTGAGATATTTCTGGTTGATAAAAAAATTAATGATATTTCAAAACAGTTTACTAATCCGACGTGTCAGCTAAATTTGGCTTATCTTGTGGACATTTTCGAACCTTTGAATAAACTGAATATGCAACTGCAAGGTTCCGGAAATAAACAGTTACAAAACGTCGGAAATATATTCATTTTTGAAGACAAACTTCGAGCTTTTATTTTCAAACTTCAGTTGTGGATAAGTAAACTTGAAGAAAAAAATTATTCTGCGTTTGCGACATTTAAAACTCTTGTGGAAGACAAAAAGTATGGTTCGAGTGTAGCAAATATCCAAAAAAATATTAAAACTCATTTACAAATGTTGATTGATGAATTCAATCGTTACTTCCAAGAATATGCCGAAGAAGCTATGGTTGATCAAAAACGGATTCGTAGCCCTTTTACCATGAACGTAAGTGAAGTTGCTGAAGGAATCCAGGAAGAACTGATAAAAATCCAAAATTACAGAAACTGCAAGGATGCTTCTTAATCGAATTCAATAGAGTCGCTTTGGTGTAAAAAAGCTATTTCTTATAACAAACTTCGAGAAATTGCCTTGTGTTTTTCAACGACTTATTTATGTGAGCAGGGATTTTCTGCTTTCTTGGTAATTAAAAACAAGGCATGGAATCGTTTGGAAGTAAGTGATGATCTGCGTGTAGCTTTAAGCAACAGCATTAGTCCGAGGATCCACGAGCTCGTTCAAAATATACAAGCTCAAAAATCACATTGATACCAAATTACCGAACATCTTTTAAATTTATTTTTGTGTACATAAATAGCCATTTAGGTTTTAAATAAAGTTCAATTTGATTATTAAAATTTTTTATTATACCTACTTAACTAGTGGTCCCTTGCACCATCAGAAAGGTAAAAGTGGTCCCTGGCCTTGAAAGGGTTGGGAACCACTGACATAAACGAATCAATCATTATGTCTACACAAGTGTACGTACACGCAGCGGAGAAGCAATGCACAACCACATGCATATATCTGAGATACTCCCGAAAGTATGCAATAATTGTGCAAGTAACACTCACATATAAACGCGCATGGGGTATGAGAGAATCTGTAAAATCGTGCACCTGTAGCTATAGCTGAGAAATGTATAGCTGATAACTAACTAGTAAATTCTGGAAATGGAAGCGCCTAGAAATATGTCGGCGAGGAAACCAGACAGTATAAAAGCGGCAACAGTTACGGTACGACAAATCAGTTTGATTTAAGCACGCTATCTGTCGAGCAATAGAAGTGTTATTTTGAAAGTAGTCTAATAAAGACCAATTTGCATTATCGAATATTGGAGTTATTTATTCAACAGTTTAGTGATTCGAACGTTAGCAGAAGTTTGCAAATAAGCGGAATTGCACTAAATTCGTTACCAATAGAATTTTGGGCTTATACTGCAATATGGATTCTGCTGGAGATATACATGTTGTTGTAGTTGGTGTTGTTCGATACTTAAGTAAGAAACTAGTTATTTTGAAATTCCAAGATCTATGTTTAATTTGTGGATCTAAAAGATATTTCTTAAAAGAACTTTTTAATGTCTGTTCTGCCCGTTCATCGCTTCCATTGGATTGTGGGTAATAAGGTGGTGATTTTAAGCACTCAATCCCGTTACTCTTACAAAAATCTGTGAGAGCTTTCAAACCGAATGGAGGGCCATTGTCGCTTACGATTTGCATCGACAAGCCAAATGTTGAAAATAATAATCGTAGTTCTTCGACGACAATATGTGCCTGCTTATTCTTTAGAACCTTCGAATCTAACCATTCAGAAAAAGTATCGAATATAACTCAAATAGTAGCCCCATCGGTTTTACAAAAATCTAAGTGTATTCGTTCGAATGGACCTGATGGTTTTGGCCAAGACGTTAGAATTGGCTTGAAAACGTATGCACGGCTCGTAGCTTTTTGCAAAACTTTCGATATCGTGATCTATGCCAGGCCACCAGACATAAGTCCTTGGCAAAGCTTTCATTCGAACTACACCCACATGCTCACTGGGCAGAAGTTGTAGCACGTTTGGCACTAATCTGTTGGGCACAATTACTCGTTCGCCATAAAATATACACCCTCTCTCGATTCCTAATGATAATCTTTTTGCATAACACTTCATATACTTCTGTGGTACTGCTCTTTGCCAAACTTTTGCTACAACATTTTATACGTTTTTCAAGAAAGAGGTAATTTCTGGAAATTTTCTCGTACGTCCTGTAACTTTAGTGGTAGCTCTTGCACTAAATTAAAAATATTTATGCTGTCATCCTCCTCGGTTTTACTTTCCGGCAAAGACAGTCTTGAAAGTGTATCGACATGACACATTCGTGACCCTTTTTTATACTTGATTGTATAATCGTACATGAACAGAAAAGTTGCCTACCTCTGTAAAATATTTGCAGCAACTACTGGTAGATCTCTGTTGTCAGAATAAACTTCTCTCAATGGCTGATGGTCACTTTCAATTGTAAAATACAAACCGTACAAATACTTATGGAAATTGTTGACTGTGAAAACAATCGCCAATGCTTCACAATGAAGCTGTGGTTAGTTTTTCTCGGCATCTTTTAATATGATTGACACGAACATAATAGGGCGTTCTTCACCATAACAACGTTAGATCTCTGTTGTCAGAATAAACTTCTCTCAATGGCTGATGGTCACTTTCAATTGTAAAATACAAACCGTACAAATACTTATGGAAATTGTTGACTGTGAAAACAATCGCCAATGCTTCACAATGAAGCTGTGGTTAGTTTTTCTCGGCATCTTTTAATATGATTGACACGAACATAATAGGGCGTTCTTCACCATAACAACGTTATGGACTCGCGTCACAAGACATCACTAAAGGTTTTGAGGGGTCATAATGAGCTAATATACATATGTCCAACACTAACTGTTTTCTTCTTTCAAAAGCTTTCTGATGTTTTTCAGACCAGTGCCACTGAACACCGTTTTTCGTAAGTTCATGCAATACAAATAACTCTGGTGATAAATTCTTAATGCAATGGCAATAGTAATTAACCATACATAAGTATGATTTTAATTGTTGGTTATTTGTGGGTGTTGGTGCACGAACAACCGCTTCGACCTTTTTCTTTGACGGAGTTATGCCACTTTCGTTTATTTCATACCCAAGGTATTGAATTTCTGTTTAAAAAAATTGGCTTTTATTATAATTTAGCTCCATCAACTTATCAATTACCATACTTAAGTTGTTTTTACAATCATTGAGGTCATTGCCACCTACGAGAATATCATCGAAATATACCTGAACTTTACTAAGACCTATCAATATTTCACCAATTATTTTTGAAAATAATTGTGGAGTGGTTTTTAAACCATAAACCAACCGGGTCTACCACGTTATCCCCAAAATCAAAATCCCCAAAACAAAATCCCCAAATCAAAATCCCCAAAATCAAAATCCCCAAAATCACAATCCCCAAACTCATAATCCCCAACACAAAATCCCCATTTTATGTGTGAAATAAATTCAAATTAGGTTTAAAATCGCCGCGACCAAAAAAGACTAATAATCTATAGCAACTTTCTGCATAGGCGGCCTTCGGCCGCGCTTATAAAAATTAACCCTGGGCTACGCCATACCAAGTCCGGGTGTGTGGTATAGCCGGGGCTACCGCCACGGTGATGTCCTTCTGCGTAGTACACCCTTCTGTTAGCTTGTTCGAATTAGAGCGACTAGCAGTCTTATATATGGATAAGTAAAAATATGTATTGCTAAAACGTGAATATATCGCACACTAACTACAAAAGAGTCACAACTTAAAATTTTTCAAAATCGGTTTTTTTCCATAAACAAATTCACAGTACACATCTCTAACTGCCCCTTAAATTTCGTTGTCATTATTTTCTTCTTTAACTGGAAAATTACCGTTATGCCAGTTTTGGTGTTGATTGCATCGCTTGCGCTCTATCAACTAAAGAGTACTATTTTTAGTTGTGTCAATGCGTTTAAGAACAAGTGTACAGTTTTTTTACGTATAAAGTGTATTATTTTAAATTCTATCTTGTTGCACAAAACTTGTAACTTTGTTGTGTATTAATTAAAATTGTGTCTTTTTATACGTAAAGAGTGAGTAAAGTTGCTTGTATTATTGTGAAATGTGCCTTTTTTGATGGAATAATTTTGAATGTACGAATAGTAAGTTTTCTTAGAAATAGTCATAATTCAAATTTGCTATATATTTTGTCCGTAAACAAATAATTACAACAAAATTTCGTCAATTCATTTTATAATGAAGGTCTCCTTTTTGTAAAACTGGATTTCAGTATAAAATTACAGACGTTTTCACATGAACCGTTTTTCTTCTCTCCCGGACATTTACATTTTTTCAAGTTGTGACTCTTTTGTAGTTAGTGTGCGATATAGTTATACATACATAAATATGAATGAAAGAGGAAAGAGATATTTCTATTTTTTACACGGTCATGATGTTTATCATAGCACTGGGATTTTGTGTTTGGGGATTTTGATTTTGGGGATTTTGAATTTGGGGATTATGTGTTTGGGTATTTTTTTTCCTTTCGGGATTTTGTGTTTGGGTATTTTTGTTTTGGGGATTTCGTGGCACTCCCAAACCAACCTCGTACATTTATACAGTCCCTTGTGGGTATTTATTGTCAATAACGTGACCTTTCGGAGATTCTGACCTTAAAGTATGCTCCTGTTAAGTCAAGTTTACAAAAATATTTCCATCCTACCAACTTTGCTAATATTTCATCAATCCGAGGGATGACGAAGTGCTCCATTTTAACAAATCGATTCACTGTTCTCCTACAGTTCACACACAATCGAATTGAGCCTTTATTAACCACAACAACTGGGCTTGCCTATTTACTTCTATTTACAGGTACAATAACACCTTGCTCACAAAGTCTATCTATTTCGCCTTCCACCTTTTTCCGCAATCCAGATGGAACATAGTACACTTTTGCAAATATCGGATAATGCTCGTCTTTCAAAACTATTTCTGCCTCAAAATTTTTAATAGTAGAGTAACTATATTTTGAACATATGGCTTCATATTTATCGAAATCATACTTTACGTTGTCTTTCTCAAATTATAAATTATAAATGTTCACATAACCAAAAATTATTCGCCAACTCGGCAACAACACAGATAACCAGTTTCTGCCTATTAACGGAGTAAATTTATTTTCTTTATTCAAAACTATGTTATGGTCCGCTTTGGAGATTCACATTCTGAATGTCCTACTGACTGGTGGTAGGAGGTTAGTTAATAGGGAAAACGTTAGGATTCACCCTCACTCATGCCTGCCTGGGGTAGTTAAAACAAATTTTTGTTAATTTCGCGCGGGTGGTATCGCCAAAGGATCCAATGGTGTGGGAAAATTCCCAATAACGGCAACCACCATAGCGTAACTATACAAGGTGACAGCTGACTTGTAGTTTTTATACGACTTGACACATTCACTTTCAGCGCAGTACGATTTTGACAGTATTCCATCGGTTCACAAAAACAAAGTATATGGAACTTTTAATGATGGCTGCAGGAATGTCACCGCGACGGTCACCTTGTATGGTTCCACCATGGCAACCACAGTTAAATCATGCGATTTAACGGAGCCGTTCCACTGCGCAGTCGCAATATTGGAATGGAATTTTTTCTTCAACGGCTTGACGGCGTGGCGCGCTTCTCGAGAAATCAAAAAGAAAGGTGGTGTGCTAATGACTGGTCGTGCCGTGCGCGTAACAAAGTAAAAAAGAAAACTTATGGAAATCAAGTGGAAAAAAAATTTTTTTTTATCAAGTTGCGTGTGAATAAGTAAAGGGAGTCGAGTGTTGCGCGTTTTTTGTTGAACCAAGCAGTGAAAGCGTTGGACCACAAGCGTAGAAATTGGGATAAAATAAATTTGAGCATTTTCGTGCGTATACGAAAATCTTGGAAAATTGTCCAACTTGAGAAAAATTGAAACGAACGGATGATTTAGCAAAAACTATATTGTTTCAATAGTTTTACATCGCATTTTTTCTCTGCGAATTTTCATACAATGTATGTATAGGCAGAAATGTGTATACGAATGACTGCTTTCGTGAATTTACGTGAAAATCTGCTGCAATATATTTTTACAAGCCGTTCAGACCAAAATATGGACAATTTAACCATTTAAACAACTGCGTGATTCATTTACGCGTGTTTCAAGTGGCACAGTGAAACTAAGTGTACGTCTAAAGCATACGACCAGCTAACTAGGTAGATAAAAAACATAAAAGGAAATGCGGTTATGTGCACAGGAATGGAGATGCAGTAAAGTTACAACCGCCTGTTGCAAACACTTTATATGCCCAAGTGCTTGGTGAAACGCCATTGTTAGCCACAAAAAATTTTACGGTCCAAATGCGGCTCAATTGGCAGCCACACCAACAGCACCCACATGCAATAAAAGCTACCACAGCAACGCAACCTCCACAGTTATAAACCTGGCAATTGGCCGCAGCCCACCACTACAACTTACGCAACATCAACATCATAGGAAAAACCCGTAAGTAGACTAGTGCGCAATATGGGTAACAAAATCCTAATCCCATTAAACGCCACCATCACGCTCTAAGTTAAGCTGTAATAGCATAACACCCGAAGTCGCTTTGTCGAGCAAAATAGATGCCACACGCAGTGACCATAAATGCCACTTATTTTACTCTTTTTTTTCTTTTTCCCAGGAGCACCCAACTTCCACCATCAACCACGCCTACAAAACTTGCTACGACGCCGGCCAACGCCAGCAATTTCCGGCACAACAACGGCAGGCCGCATGCAGAGGCCCACCTAAACGCCCTCCTGCACATCCAACAGTGTCAACTAAAAGGCAGAGGCTCATCAAAACGGCCTCCTGCAATACCGGCAGTGAGATCAAAAGGCAGAGGCCCACCTAAATGGCCTCTTGCACTACCAACAATGTCAACAAAAAGGCAGAGGCTCATCTAAACGGCCTTCTGCAACGCCAACAGTGTCAACAAAAGGCAGAGGTCCATCTAAACGGCCTCCTGCAACACCAGCAGTGTCAAAAAAAAGGCAGAGGCCCACCTAAACGGGCTCCTGCAGCTCCGGCTACGACAACGAGAACAACATCTAATGGTTGAGTTCGGTCCGTGATACGGAATTGTAAGATCTTTAGTCACATGTGTCTAAGGCTAGATAAATATACAACAAAACAAAGAAGAAATTTGTAATCATTGTAATACATTGCGCCAAATTTAACACCTTTCATTTGATACCCATATCGTACAAACGCATTCTAGAGTCACCCCTGGTCCACTTTTATAACGATATTCCGAAAAGGCGTCCACCTATAGAACTAAGGCCCACTCCCTTTTAAAATACTCATTAACACCTTTCATTTGATACCCATATTATACAAACGCATTCCAGAGTCACCCCTGGTCCACTTTTATAACGATATTCCGAAAAGGCCCACCTATAGAACTAAGGCCCACTCCCTTTTAAGATACTCATTAACACCTTTCATTTGATACCCATATCGTACAAACAAATTCTAGAGTCGCCCCTGGTCCACCTTTATGGCGATATTTCGAAAAGGCGTCCATCTATAGAACTAAGGCCCACGTCCTTTTAAGATACTCATTAACACCTTTCATTTGATACCCATATCGTACAAACAAATTCTAGAGTCGCCCCTGGTCCACCTTTATGGCGATATTTCGAAAAGGCGTCCACCTATAGAACTAAGGCCCACGCCCTTTTAAGATACTCATTAACACCTCTCATTTGATACCCATATCGTACAAACAAATTCTAGAGTCGCCCCTGGTCCACCTTTATGGCGATATTTCGAAAAGGCGTCCATCTATAGAACTAAGGCCCACGTCCTTTTAAGATACTCATTAACACCTTTCATTTGATACCCATATCGTACAAACAAATTCTAGAGTCACCCCTGGTCCACGTTTATGGCGATATCTCGAAAAGGCATCCACCTATAGAACTAAGACCCACGCCCTTTTAAAATACTCATTAACACCTTTCACTTGATACCCATATTGTACAAACGCATTCTAGAGTCACCCCTGGTCCACTTTTATAACGATATTCCGAAAAGGCGTCCACCTATAGAACTAAGGCCCACTCCCTTTTAAAACACTTATTAACACCTTTCGTTTCATACCCATATCGTACAAACAAACTCTAGAGTCACTCCTGGTCCATCTTTATGGCGATATCTCGAAACGGCGTCCATCTATAGAACTAAGGCCCATTCCCTTTTAAAATAGTCATTACCACCTTTCATTTAATTTAATTTAATTTATTTATTATTACGGCTGTTTAGGCCTAAAACTTAAACTACTAAGTACAATTCATTATTATATCATTTATTTCTATTGAATATGCTGTTGGAATGCCATGTGATTCCGATCAGCATATTTAGTGGCGTAACAAACGGACGAGTCTAGGAGCCAGTCATTTAAGGAAGGTTGGAAAGGACGCGTTTCCAATCCTCCGGGGCTCCCAGCTTAAGGCAACAAAATTTGGAACTTATATTTTTCAATTATATTTGTATTTTAAGCTGTCGGAATGTATTGGTCTCCGATCAACACAGCTAAACATGTCTTTGGATGTTGGAAATTGAAGTGTACCCAATCACCCCTCAACTTTGTTTAGTAAAGACGCTGTCGGAACGCATGAAGATTCCGATCAGCACATCTCAAAATATATTGGGAGGTTGAAAAGGACGTGTTTCCAATCCCCCCTGCTCCAACTTTTGTTTGACCTTATTTTGGTTACACATCATATAATTTTATTGTTATATTAATGCTGTCGGAATGCGAGTGATCCCGATCAGCAACAGTAAATATAGGCTGAAAATACCGAATTCCAGCGAAATTTGTTGTTGGAACTGTCTGGAGTTACAGGTGGCGACTGATTTTCTTTTCCTTAGGGCCCGGTGCATTGTATTTTGCTGCTACCAGTATTACCATTCCCTTTTCGCGGTCCAGTATCGGTATGTCATGTAAAAAATAAAAGAAAAAAAAAAACTTTATCTTATTGGAAGGGTTTTACAATGCTCCAATAAACTTTTTTTAAAGGTATTGAAGTTATTACTACTTTTTATGTGATTAGGAAGTTCATTGAAATATTTCAGGCCCTTATAAAATATATTTTGCTTGTCCACTTCTGTTTTGAAAAGAGGTAATCTAAAATTATTGTTTTCTCTGATTACGTATGAATGTGCATCATTTACATATCTAAGCTTTTCGCTGAGGTATGTTGGTAATTTACCGTGCTTAATATTAAATACAAATTTCATACTGTGGTAGAATATGAGCTGTTTTATACTCAACCAGTTTAGTGCTTCTATCATGTTATTAATGGGAGTATCATACCTCATATTTAATATAAATCTCATAGCTTTATTTTGCATAACTTGTAGCTTATCTACCTGAGTTACATTGGCCATAAAGAATATTGTGGGACAATATATGAAATGCGGCTCTATGATGGATTTATACACTTCCAGTTTGTATTTTCTACTGATAAATTTGCATGACCTTTTCCAAAAACCAATTTTCTTGCCTATTTTGGCAACTATATAATCAATATGATCATTAAATTTTAATTTATTATCAATCTGAACCCCTAAGTACTTGAAAGTTTTAACTTCGTTAATGTTTGAGTTCATTATTTTTAGCTCGATATTACAAGATTCCTTATTCATCGCTCTAGATATGACCATAAAATGGGTTTTATTAACATTAAGTTTAAGCTTATTGTTACAAAGCCACCTGTATAGGGTGTTCAAGTCTTCCTGCATTTTGTTCCTAGCTAACATGACATCAAGTTCACTTACTTCGAGCAGTGC
Organism: Eurosta solidaginis; assembly: GCF_040869045.1. NCBI lineage: Eukaryota > Metazoa > Arthropoda > Insecta > Diptera > Tephritidae > Eurosta > Eurosta solidaginis. The sequence goes on along the minus strand of NC_090321.1, from coordinate 106,453,213 downwards.
GTCATCCGCAAACAGCCTTATTTTACTATGTTTTAGCGCCGAAGATATATCATTTATATATATGTTAAATAGGACCGGTGCCAAAACCGATCCTTGTGGCAATCCAATTCCTGTCAATACCTCTTCCGAGACAACCGACTCTATGGCTGTTTTTTGTCTTCGGTTACCCAAAAAGCTCTGAAACCACTGCAGCTCGTTGCCCCTAATTCCAATTTTTTCTAATTTTTTAATCATTATATTTCTGTCTATAGTTTCAAATGCTCTCTTTAAGTCGATAAAAACCGCAAGTATACTTTTCTTTTGATTTAGTTCTTCTTTCCAACTCTATATTACATAATTTAAAGCCGTTTCACAAGAGTGGCCTTCTCTGAAACCGGATTGTTCTTCAATTAGTATTTTATTTATTTCCAAGTAACTTATGAGCTGATCTTTTACTACTGTTTCTAGAATTTTTTCGATATTCGGCAACGTATTGATCGGTCTCAGATCTTCTGCCTTTAATGAATTTTTTACCTTCTTTATTGGCACTATTGTTGATATTTTCCATGCGTCGGGCACTATTCCCTCTACTAATGATTTATTTATTATATCCGCATAGAAATGTCCCATGTATGACACCGAATCCTTAATTACTCCTTCTGATAGTAAATTTGTTCCTCCGATTTTATTTTTTAACCTTTTAGCTACCAATATGACATCATCAACCGTAACTTCTTGGAATTTCAGACATGTGCTAACCGTGTATTGCACACTGTCGCCACTATCCAAAGTTTCGATTTCTCGATTTATGTCACCAATACTATCAACAAAGAAGGAATTCAATGCTTGAGCTATATCCTCGGGTGTTTCATGTCTTATACCATTTACAATCACTGTCAGGATATTGTCACGCACGCATTTGATACCCATATCGTACAAAATAAATTCTATAGTCACCCTTGGTCCACCTTTATGGCGATATCTCGAAAAGGCGTCCACCTATAGAACTTAGGCCCACTCCCTTTTAAAATTATCATTAACACATTTCATTTGATACCCATATCGTACAAACAAATTCTAGAGTCAGGCCTGGTCCACCTTTATGGCGATATCCCTAAATGGCGTCCATCTATAGAACTATGGCCCACTTCCTCTTAAAATACTCTTTAATACCTTCCATTTGATACACATGTCATACAAACACATTCCAGGGTTACCCTAGGTTCTTTTTACAACATGGTGATTTTCCCTTACTTTGTCTCCACAGCTCTCAACTGAGTATGTAATGTTCGGTTACACCCGAACTTAGCCTTCCTTACTTGTTTTATTTAAATTTAAACATTTAAATCACATACCTGTAAGATATATATATTTGTATTAGTAATCTGCATATATTATTAATATTACAATACCTATTAATTGCGCTTGGGGGACAATTTTTTTTTCTGTATTCTAATATCTGGTTTTGATTTATACGTATACATGGTTCATGTGGCTTAACAAAATCTCCGAGTTAGCTAGTGATAGGGAATTTTATATTTACTTCATCTTGTCTGAGTAGTTGATAAAGTCAACTAATATTCGAAATTATTAATGAGAATTCTCCGCCGGGTTGTGTTCTAGATTTTCGTCAATATAGAAGCTACAAAAATTTATTAAATTTTCATGAAGACTTTTTTTGAATTTCTAATTTTTTTCTGCAATTGATCTGAAAATCTATATTAAAGCATATTAAAATAAAATAAAATATTGTAAGATAATGAAATGATAGTACTATTAAGAGAAAATAACATAAACTACAATAAAATCAAATAAAGTTCAACCACCTATGAACTAAAATAAAATAAAATGAAATAAACTAAAATAAGATAAAATAAAACGAAATAAACTAAAATAAGATCGCAGGTTCGAATCGAGCTTAAGGCCTAAAAATAATTTTTTATCATTATTATGGTTATGATAAATTTTTATTTTTTTTTTAATTAGAATAGAAGAAAGAAAAAATTTAGACAACTGCCAAAGCTCGTTGTATAGATCCATTTCGGGAACTGCTAAGTTCCTTCATCGGCAACGTTTAGGCGCCGCTGCTATAACCATTCAGCCATCACAGCGGTTTTTTGTTTGTCTTCATTAATCCTACCTCTATTCTGGTTCGTGCCAATCGATATTCACAACACTGCGACATCTGTTGCAGAATGGATGTGAAAATTGGACTTGTTTGATGGCAATGCTGCCATAGTGTCATATTTTATTGACACTTTTTTCCCCGTGCTCTGGGATGTATTAACAATTTTTGTTGTTATATCGGCCTACTGATATTTTTTTATCATTATTATTGTTATGATACATTTTTTTTTTTTATTGAAAATTTTTTTTTTTTTTTTAAATTAGAATAGAAGAAAGAAAAAATTTAAACAACTGCCAAAACTCGTTGTATAGATCCATTTCGGGAACTGCTAAATTCCTTCATCGGCAACGTTTAGGCGCCGCTGCTATAATCATTCAGCCATCACAGCGGTTTTTTGTTTGTCTTCATTAATCCTACTCGATCGATTGGCACGAACCAGAATAGAAGCAGGATTAATGAAGACAAACAAAAAACCGCTGTGATGGCTGAATGGTTATAGCAGCGGCGCCTAAACGTTGCCGATAAAAGAATTTAGCAGTTCCCGAAATGGATCTATACAACGAGTTTTGGCAGTTGTCTAAATTTTTTCTTTCTTCTATTCGAATTAACAAAAAAAAAATGTATTCAATTAAAAAAAAAAAAAAAAATTATCATAACAATAATAATGATAAAAAAATTATTGTTAGGCCTTGAGCTCGATTCGAAGCCGCGATCTTACTAATCAGTAGGCCGATATAACAACATAAACCGAAATAAAATAAACAAAAATAAAATAAAATAAACTAAAATAAAATAAACTATAATAAAATAAAATAAACTAAAATACAACAAATTTTTTTTTTTTTTTTAATATACTCCTCCGCCCCTACTTAATTATATCTATGCCTTCCGCTAACTTTGCAACTAAAATCTTTTTTTTTTTTTTTTGTTGAAAAGGATATGTAATTAAGCCAGATTTCCTCACAACTTGAGATACACCCAACCTTGAGTTTGTTTTGGATAACGAATTATAAATAAATTTGTATTATAAATGGGAATGCTGATGTTTCTTCTCATTTAGAAGCACATAGGGTATTCAGGTAAGGGGCCGCCGAAATATAGGTGCGTCGGCGGCCATGGTTATTGAGGGTGGGGCCAAGCACCGGGCGTCGCAGCAACACCCGCGGCGCCCCCTATGTATATTCGGCCTTTTTGTTCTTTTAGTTTTCAGCCTTTTTTTATTTTTCAGCTTTTCTTTGTTTCCTCGGTTTCCGTTATGTTAAGATTTCGGTTGTAGTTTAAATTTAAATTCAAGTCTTATTTTTCAGTAGTTTTTTTGCGTTAGATTTCTCTTTTGAATTTCAAATTTCTGAATGTTTAACGTTGTGTCCGTGGCATCCGGTTCGACCGGATGTCGTTTTATTTTGAAATTATAAGCGTTGTGAATAGTCTCTGCGCTTTTTTGACGGTTTTTGTTTAAAGGCATGATATGACCTCTTTCTGTTTATGGCGCAGGACAGCAAGGTTGGCAAGAACCCAGCCCAGCCGACATGAGTAGCCACAGTGCAGCACAATATCATGCCGACTGCCTTCCTTGCTGCTCCCAAAGAAAATGCGTTTCCATAACAACTACTAACTCTAAATTATAAAATTTATTGGGAAATTCAACACACACTGGCACGCTGCCTACAACAACAACTATATCGCCTGTCATAACTTTTAAACTTTTGGTTACTGTTTGTAATTCTCTGTGATAAAGAAATTGTTTATAGTCAGAACTATGACAAACAGAAATACAAGCTATATAAGTATCTATTTCCTAATTTAACTTATACTTCTAGAAATTTTGTAATAGTACCTGACGAAAAATTATACCAAACTGTCTCGTCCTCGATATCAATAAATCGTACTAACGTCAGTTGCCAGATCTAGCCACAAAACTTCACCATTCTAAAAGAATTTTATAGAATTCCTACCTCAGTTGGCAACCCCTTATCTGAGCCGCCATCTTTTCTTCATTACGTTTTGTTGTGCTGATCTAGTCACTCACGTTTTTTATTGAGAAACTGAAAAATACTAAAATATATTAAATTGAGCAACAATCTTATAAGAAAATAAGAAATGGAAGTCTCACAATCAATTCTAAATGACGCTATGCGCAGAATTACGCAATTGGAGGAAGAGGTTGAAAAACGAAAAATCGTTCGCAATGTAAAGCGTAGAAGTCGTCAGTCTAAGCAGCGCAGTCGACGTTCTGTTAGCAGCGACTCCACTTCAAGTAGCCGTTATTCATTGTATCAATCCACTAGAAATTCGCAGCAACGAGGTCATGTGCACATGTCTATACGTTATTCGTCTTGATCCTGTATCTTGGGTACTACACGGTATTCACGCTCGAGAAGTGGTGATAATTCTAATAGAATTCGCTACAGGTCGGCACATAAAAATTCTGATATTGACGGTAGCGTATCGCGGCACGAACGACACGTCAAAAAATCAACCCCGGCGAGCGTCACCTGCGAGGTATGACACGGGCTTCAGGCAACTCACCTGACATTGCTACACTGAAAGTAAAAGACTGGTATAATCAACCGAAATACGGGTCAATTCAACCGAAATTTCTGTCAATTTTGTCATCGCAACAAGATGGTGAATCAACTGCGCATAAACCGCTGATCCGTAATTGACCGTTTTAGTAGTCAAATGTACAAAAAAAATTGTTGCGACAGCTTTGTATGAAAGTACCTATATTGCCATATAAATAAATAATTTGCGTCGTGCTCCTTTCTAATTTTTCTTACAAATTGGCGGCACGAGACCTACTTGTTTTATGCCGACTCCGAACGGCATCTGCAAGGCATATGAGTTTTCACTGAGAGCATTTCATGGCAGAAATACACTCGGAGTGCTTGCCGAACGCTGCTAAATTCTGCTATTAAGCTTTCATATATTTTTATCTTTTCAATATGCTATTCATATGCCATATATAACATGATTTATACAGCAACTAATGTCATAAATCTATGCGTTAGCATTATGGCATAAATATCATATTATCTAGATGTTGTATTTATCCCATAGTCCTAACGCATCTATAACGAACAAAATAACACTAAACTTAAAATTTTTATTAAAATGAATTGAAAAACTAACAAAATTTAATATTATGTTAAAATTAATTAAGTTTAAAATTTAACAACCGGCAATCATAAATTTATCCACCAATGCTAATGCCCAAACTTCTGTTGGTTGTCTACAATAGTTTTGAAATTTGCGTTTCTAAATTCCAAATTTTATCTGAGTGTCCTTTGAACAGCTAACAATAATGTTTTGTTCTGCAGCAAAATGTTGTAAGAAATGTGCGTCTGTTATGGGCGCATTATGATCAATGAGACGTTGACGTCCTGCCTGTTCTGCAATATCCACCACAATAAATTCCGTATCAAGGCTGCCGCTCATTATGCCATTTCATCGCAGCGTCAATGCACGTAGAGCCAATCTAAAGTAAACGCAAAATCAGTTTCAGTTTAATTACATAAATAATTTGCAGTCCACCTCTTACCCCAAATTCCAAATAACAACATTTTCAGCAGCTGCGGCTAGTGCATATCGACTTTCAATTGTATTGTATATTCACCAAAATTTACATTAGATCGGCAACTATTGATGATATTAAAACGTATATTAAATCTATTATAGGCCGATAAGCCAAGTATTGTTTCGTCAGACCCATTTAATATATTTAGACGTGCACTAAACTTTTAATTAAATTTTATATTATTAATATTTTTTGACGCGTGCTATCTGTCACAAAGCAAACGAAATGAGTGGGAATGCATACAATATACAATAATGCAAAAATGATATCTCGCCTTCCCTCTCTGACATTCAGCCACAACCATGGCGGAACCATATAAGGTGGTAGCATGGTGACATACCAACAAACATAAATAAAACTTCCATGTACTTTGTTTTTGTATATCGATGCACTAATGTCAAAATCGTAATGCGCCGGAAGTTGATGTATCAAATTATATTAAAAAAGAACAATCAGCTGTCGCCGTGCTGCCACCTTTTATAGTTCCGCCATAGCCAGAACAAACTTTCTTTTGTTGTAGAGATGACAGCTGAAGACTTTGCATTTGGATACGTGAATGCGTTAGGCAGTTTTTGCTGGGATGCTTGCTACATATACATACATATGAATATAGAAATGAAAATGGTAGTCAAAAAACTGATTCACAATTCTTTCAGTTGCAGCTCAGCCCATTCTCAATTTCTACTCTCGCATGTAGTTGCCACTCTTTATTGTTTCGAGCAAAACTTGTAGTATAAATGACGTAACATTTTAAAAGAGAACTTGTAAGTTATAGAAAAGTAAAAAATTAAATCGCAGGAAGGTAATTCACCACAGGAGTAACTTTACATGTAATTCGGCAAATTTGATTTTCGTAACACTTTAAGTTGAAACGATTCCAAAACAACTCAAACTTTTATTTTATCGGAAACATCAACATTAAAAAAGGATGTTTTTTTATTATCTTATTAGATTCGTTCGCGTGAGTGAAAATTCATAAAAACTTAAACAAGTGTTTCTAATTTTGGAAAAATCCTGTTCGTTCAAGCAAAAATTTTGCAACAAGAGGGCGCAATTTTGCATTTCGCTTGGACGAGAAATTTCAAAATTGTACCCGATAAATAGGCGTCCCGGTATCTCATAATTTTTTGCACAGTAAATTCAAAAAAGGGTTTTTGTTTTGTATTGTTACGAATATTAGCAAAACTAAGGGGTGCTGCTATCTCTAAGCCGATGTTAAGCAGTGACGCGAATTCAAATCAATAATTCAATCATTATGTATCTACATAAACGAAACAATAATTGCGTCTACACATATGTACCATGTAAGTATACGGGCAGCGGAGAGTCAATGCACAAACACATGCATATATCTGAGATACTCCTGAAAGTATGCAATGATAAAAGCTATAAAATTGTGCAATTGTAGTTACAGCTGAGAAGTTTGAGAGCTGATGGACTAGTAGATTCTGGAAGCGCCTAGAAGGTGCGAACGTTGAAATCAAAGAGTATAAAAGGCGACAAGTGTAGAGGCGCTGGAATTCAGTTTGATTTGAGCTGTCAAGCAGTTTCGACTAAGACGCTATCTAGCGAGCAAGAGCAGTATTATTTTGAATAGTAGAGTTTCATCTGAGCTATCAATCAGTTTGGTTATTAAGCAAGCTATTCGTTGCACAGTTTGAGTGTTAATGTGAAGTACTTTAATAAAGGCCATTTTGCATTATTAAATATTGGAGTTATTTATTCAACAGTTTAGTGATTCGAACTTAGCAGAGGATTGCAAATAAGAGGATTTGCAAGTAAATTCGTTACAATTGGTGTCAGAAGAGGAATTGTTGAATAAGTTCCAGAGGATAACAAGGGCATGGCAAAGTTAAGTGAATTGAAGATCCCGCAACTGAAGAAGGAGTTGGAGAACCGTGGATTGAATACAACCGGCATTAGACTCGAACTTCAGGCACGACTACGAGAGGCAATGGAATTAGAAGGAATTGATGTGGAAGAGTATGTCTTTCATCTTGATGGCGAGGAGACAACAAAAATTGAAGAGAAAAACGAAACATCGCAGACAATTACCAGCACAGACTTGAACATGATATTGGCTGCAATAACTGCTCAAACATTGACAGTAACATCCAAGATGGAAGCGCAAGAGGCACGTATAACAGAAATGTCATCACAAATATCCACCAACATGTCATCACAACTGGAAGAACAGAAAACGTATATGTCATCACAGATGAAATCCCAAGAGACACGAATAACATCGAAGATGGAAGAACAGAAGACGTATATGATATCCCAACTGGAATCGCAGGAATCCGGTTTAACATCACAATTGGAAGAGCAGAACACATATATGGCATCCCAGCTGGAATCACATGAGACACGTATTTCAGAAATGTCGACACAGATTACATCAAAGATGGAAACACAACTGAAAAAGCAAGAGGCGCGTATATCATCAAAACTCGAAGCGCGTATGGAAGAAAAATAACGCAGTTTGAAGAAAAATTAGAGGCAGAGGTGGATGCGTTGAGAGGTCGTATACAGGAATTGCAACTTAATCGGCCGGCTGCTTCAGCGAGTAATACGAAGGTAAAAACTCCACCTTTTGACGGTTCTGTTCCTTTCCAGGTCTTCAAGCTACAGTTTGAGAAGACCGCAGCAGTGAACAACTGGAATGCGGAAGATAAAGTTGCTGCACTGTTCGTGGCATTGAAGGGGCCAGCAGCGGAAAGCCTACAGACGATTCCCGAAGGAGAGCGGAACAATTATGAAGCATTGATGGCTGCTGTAGAACGACGTTATGGAAGCGAGCATAGAAAACAGATATTCCAAATTGAGTTGCAAAACTGCTACCAAAAAGCAAATAAGACATTTCAGGAGTTTGCTTCAGATGTTGAAAGGTTGGCACATTTGGCAAATGCGGACGCACCCGTGGAGTACACCGAGAGGGTAAAAATCTAGAGTTTTATAAATGGCATACGGGACGTAGAAACGAAGCGAGCGACATATGCAAACCCAAAACCTACATTCGCAGAAACGGTATCCCATGCACTGACTCAAGAAACAGCATTGCTTCTGTGTAAGCCAGTTTACAAAGCACGCCGTGTGGAGGTAGAAAGGCTAGAGTGGGTAGACGCAATATTGGAGGCGCTGAAAGGATCGCAAAAGCGGAGTGAAAAAGTTATCAAATGTTTCAAATGTGGGAAGTCCGGTCACATTGCACGTCACTGCGATCTTGGTCCTAATAGTTCCAACAATGTGGGTGGCCGTAAACGCAAAGCTGGAGGAGATGGGCAAGAGCGAGTAAGAGGTAGAGATCGAGAGCTAGATCCAGCTATTGAATGCCCTGTGATATCTGTGTTGCAAATTGGTAGAAAATCGAGCAGTCTTACCGTCAGAGGGAATGTGGATGGCATAGAACATGTACTGACTGTAGATACAGGCGCATCTCATTCCTTGATTCGATCTGATTTGGTCTACAGGAGAGTAAAGTCATTACCTGGAGCAAGGTTGCGTACGGCCACTGGCGAGTATAACCAAGTTCAGGGAGAAGTGATATGTGAAGTCTTGAGTGGAAAGGTCACGGTTTTACACAAATTCATTGTGGCGAAGATCGTTGAAGAAGTCATATTGGGAGTGGACTTCTTGGTTGACCATGACATCAAGATCGATATGCCAGGGTGATGCGTTACGAGAACCAGGATATACCACTTAACTTCAGTTTGCGGAAAGGATTCAGTAGTAATCAAGTACTGGTGGAGAAGACTCGACAAAAACCAAGGAAGTCAAAGGCAAAGGTTAATAGGTCGAATGGGCCAAATAAAGCAAAACCAAAAGTACCTGCGAGAGAAACACTGGCATTAGCAAAACCTAAAAGACGCAGGAAAACGAAACAACGAATTTCCGAGAAAGAATGCGAGGGTAGTTTCAAGCCGGAGCGCACTACTGTTGTGAAATGTGGGAAGGATACTGATTATGCGAAGCCAATCCGTCAAGCGCAAGCTCTACGAAGTAGTTCATTGGCCAAGCAACAGAGTGCGAGGGAACGATCCAGGATAATGAGTAGTAAGATGAAACACAGGTACGACAAGGAAAATAATTTGGAAGGTTTCCGGGAGGGAGATTTGGTACTGCTATAAAACCCTCCCCGGCGGAAAGGTGTTCCATCCAAAAATCGGTGCAGTTGGGAAGGCCCGTACAGAGTTGTGAAGACGATCAGTGATGTCGTCTACCGCATACAAGCAATTGGGAAATCACGAAATAGAAGAGTGGTACATTTGGCGATGCTAGCAGCGTTTAGATCGAGAGATTTGTCTGATCGGGACGATCAGACTTAGGTGGAGGACAGTGTTACGAATATCAGCAAAACTAAGGGGTGCTGCTATCTCTAAGCCGATGCTAAGCAGTGACGCGAATTCACATCAATAATTCAATCATTATGTATCTACATAAACGAAACAATAATTGCGTCTACAAATATGTACCATGTACGTATACGGACAGCGGAGAGTCAATGCACAAACACATGCATATATCTGAGATACTCCTGAAAGTATGCAATGAGAAAAGCTATAAAATTGTGCAATTGTAGTTACAGCTGAGAAGTTTGAGAGCTGATGGACTAGTAGATTCTGGAAGCGCCTAGGAGGTGCGAACGTTGAAATCAAAGAGTATAAAAGGCAACAAGTGTAGAGGCGCTGGAATTCAGTTTGATTTGAGCTGTCAAGCAGTTTCGACTAAGACGCTATCTAGCGAGCAAGAGCAGTATTATTTTGAATAGTAGAGTTTCATTTGAGCTACCAATCAGTTTGGTTATTAAGCAAGCTATTCGTTGCACAGTTTGAGTGTTATTGTGAAGTACTTTAATAAAGGCCATTTTGCATTATTACATATTGGAGTTATTTATTCAACAGTTTAGTGATTCGAACTTAGCAGAGCATTGCAAATAATTTCGTTACATGCAAGTAAATTCGTTACAGTATTGATAACTGAAAAACTAGATTTTGGTTGTTTTCTCATTTGGTGTGTTTTCTCGATTTGATGGTTTTCTTATTTTGGTGTTTTTTTTTTTTTAACAAGTGGCACCATCGTCATAAGTACAAAGTAGAGAGCGCAGTGGGCGTAAAATTCTCTTTGAAGGTTGCTCATGTATTTACAGTTCATCGCCGTTGAAATGACCAGTAATATCACTTGTGTTAACAGAAAAATCAGTTAGATTGATTAGTAATCTGTCAATTTTACAAAATTTTGTTAAATTAAGAGCGACAATTTCTCTTCTGTTGAAATGACTAAACCAATTTGTTCGCTTGACAAAGAACTCGGTCGAATTAACCATAATCTGATCAATTTCACCGAATCTCCGTTAAGTCAAGAACAACAGGACCGATTTGTTGATTTTACTAGCACCATTTCTTTCAGTGTAGCAGTATCTCGAATTTCAGAATTATGGCCCATACCATTGAACCGTTCAAAAATTTAAATGTATCACCACAATCCCCAGATAAGGAAGTTGCTTTGCCTGACTCTATGTTAGCATATATTGGTCCAAATACTGCCGCACGCGCCCAAGGACAGATAATATTACAACCTATTGCTGAAAATAGGTTGGCTCTGGCAAGATCAGGTTTATCAAAAGAGAGCTCAGAAGAGCTGTTGAACAAATATCCAATACCTGACAATTGTCCTGGCTTAGGCGGTCCAGCTTTAAACCCGGAGCTGAAATTTACTTTGACGGCTCATGCTGTCAAAAGAGACAATTATCAACTGGCACTTCAAAATCAACTGGGGTGGCGTTGAGTGCTTTAGGTCAAGTGTTTTCAAAAAAATTAAAGCAAGACCCGGAAAATGAAACAAAGAAGTCCATTATAAGCTATCTACAACCAGACGCTCTTTTATCTTGCCTGGTCTGACTTTACTGTCAAAAAATGTTGCAACAGAGGGTTTGGTCCACACGCTACTGTTTGGAGAATCGTTCACCGAACGTGTAAAGACGGCCTCTACATTGAAGAAGGCAGGCAAAGACATGCTTAAAACATTGTCAGGTACCACATAGACCGCAACTCCGAAAACAGCGTCGGGATATACGCAAAACCAGTATTTAAACTCGAAACCCCCTGTCAGGAAATACAGCCAGAAGAAGAGCTACCAGATAGGGGGCAATGTATCTCGGAACAAAACAGGTCGTCATCGGGACAGCAAGAATCGCAACAACCATCGACGTTAGATGAGATAAGCAATGTTGCAGGGTGATTAAAATATTTTATAAGCCAATGGCGACAGATCACCTCAGATGAGGGCGTTCTGCAAGTCGTAGCATTTTCCTTGCCAGTTCACCAGGAACATGTACCCAAAGGACCTGAAATCAGGCAAGAAGAAATTGCAGACTGTGAAGCAGAAATTGAAAAGCTTCTCAGGAAAGGTGCAATTAGTGCATGCCCCCCAAGTGAAGAGCAATCCCTATCATCGTATTTTTTAATAGCGAAACCAAATGGTGGTAAAAGGTTTATTTTAAATTAATAAATTTATTATTGCTCCCCATTTCAAGCTTGAAGATTGGAAGACGGTAACTCAAATAGTTTCAAAATATGCTTTCATGGCCACTATTGACCTTGAATACGCTTATTTTTTGATACCGATACATCCAAATTTCCGAAAATACCTAAGATTTAGTTTTGCGGGTCAGTTGTACGAGTTCAACTGCTTGCACTTCGGGTTATCAGTGGCTCCTTACATATTTACCAAGGTGATGAAATCAGTCGTCAAAGAGTTACGGTCGAGAGGTTGGCAATCGGTCGTGTATCTTGATGATAACAAAACAACACCATAGAAACCATGTCGCTTTTACCAAGAGTGGGTTTCAAGAGAAACTACCAAAAATCACAGCCAGAAGAACCGTCTCAGATTAGCAAGTTTTTAGGAATTTCGCAAAAACTTTGTTTGAGTCTTCCACTAGAGAAGCGAGAGAAAATCAAAACAGCAGCAAAAAAATTTAAAATTAATGTCTGAGGTAAAAATTGCTTTTCTGACCCAATTTATAGGATATCATGTCGCAGCCTGTCCTGCAGTTCAATATGGAATGCTTTATACCAAGCACCTAGAGAGACAGAAATTCCTAGCTCTCAAGAGGTACAACGGAGATTATGATCGCGAGGTACATGTGGCTTCTTATCTGCATGAAGACCTAGATTGGTGGATAAATAACATTGATGGAGTCATTAAACCCATCAGAGAAGGAAAATTTGCGTTGGAGATTTTCTCTGACGCTTCGTTAACTGGTTGGAGAATCGCTTGCGGGGGAGAATGTTTACATGGTTGGTGGAGCGACACGGAGAAGCAAAACGATATTAACCTCCTTGAGCTTAGAGCAGCATTCTACGGATTAAAATGTTTTGCAACAAACTTAAAGTCGACAGAAATATTGCTAAGAATAGACACCTCAACCGCAATTAGTTACATAAACAAAACTGTCCGCACTTATTAAAGAAATTTGGAAATGGTGCCAAAAAAGAAAGTCGTGGGTCCAAGCAACATATATTAAATCATCACAAATCAAAAAAGTTGATAAGGTCGCGCATAAAATTAGAAGAAACGGAATGGGAGTAGGCGGAGTATGCCTATGAGGAAATTGAACATAAATTTGGCCGATCAGAAGTCGACTTGTTTGCAACAAATGTAAATACAAAATGTCCAATTTTCTTTTCTTGGTTTCCACATCCTGAGGCGACAAAAATAGATGCCTTTACAGTAGATTGGGCTAATCTAAAATTTTATGCTTTTCCGCCATTTGTTATAATTTTAAAAGTAATAAGAAAAAGTAAGGAAGGCTAAGTTCGGGTGTAACCGAACATTACATACTCAGCTGAGAGCTTTGGAGACAAAATAAGGGAAAATCACCATTTACCAAAATGAACCTAGGGAAACCCTGGAATGTGTTTGTATGACATAGGTTTCAAATGGAAGGTATTAAAGAGTATTTTAAAAGGAATGTGCCATAGTTCTATAGGTGGACGCCATTTCGGGATATCGCCAAAAAGGTGGACCAGGGGTGACTCTAGAATGTGTTCGTACGATATGGGTATCAAATTAAAGGTATTAGTGAGGGTTTTAAAAGGGGTGGCCCTAGTTGTATATGTGTAGGCGTTTTCTAGATATCGACCACGAAGAGTATTCCTGCCAAGATTCTAAGGGCTATTGATTTCGCCCTGCAGAACTTTTTCATTTTCTTCTACTTAATATGATAGGTGTCACACCCATTTTACAAAGTTTTTTCTGAACTTATATTTTGCGTCAATAAACCAATACAATTACCATGTTTCATCTCTTTTTTCATATTTGGTGCAGAACTAAAGAATTTTTTTTTATTTTTCGTAATTTTCGATATCGAAAAAGTGGGCGTGGTCATAGTCGGATTTCGGCCATTTTTTTACCAAGATAAAGTGAGTTCAGATAAATACGTGAACTAAGTTTAGTAAAGATATATCGATTTTTGTTCAAGTTATCGTGTTAACGGCCGAGCGGAAGGACAGACGGCCGACTGTGTATAAAAACTGAGCGTGGCTTCAAGCGATTTCGCCCATTTTTACAGAAAACAGGTATTGTCATAGAATCTATGCACCTACTAAATTTCACAAGGATTGGTCAATTTTGTTCGACTTATGGCCTTAAAAGTATTCTAGACGAATTAAATGAAAAAGGGCGGAGCCGCCCCCATTTTGAAATTTTCTTTTATTTTTGTATTTTGTTGTACCATATCATTACTGGAGTTGAATGTTGACATAATTTACTTGTATACTGTAAAGATATTAATTTTTTTGTTAAAATTTAACTTAAAAACAATTTTTTTTAAGTGGGCGTGTTCGTCATCCGATTTTGCTAATATTTATTTAGCACATATACAGTAACAGGAGTAATGTTCCTGCCAAATTTCATCGTGATATCTTCAACGACTGCGAAATTACAGCTTGCAAAACTTTTAAATTACCTTCTTTTAAAAGGTGGCGGTGCCACGCCCATTGTCCAAAATTTTACTAATTTTCTATTTTTCGTCATAAGGTCAACGCACCTAGCAAGTTTCATCGCTTTATTCGTCTTTGGTAATGAATTATCGCACTTTTTCGGTTTTTCGAAATTTTCTTTACGAAAAAGTGGGCGCGGTTGTGGTCCGATTTCGTTCATTTTAAATAGCGATCTGAGCTGAGCACCCAGGAACCTACATACCAAATTTCATCAAGATACCTCAAAATTTACTCAAGTTATCGTGTTTACGGACGGACGGACCGACGAGCATGGCTAAATGAATTTCTTTTTTCGCCCAGATCATTTTGATATATAGAAGTTGATATATATCTCGATTAGTTTATGCCGTTACGAATTACCGTTATGCGAAGAAAGTTAATATACCCTGTGAGCTCTGCTCATCTGAGTATAAAAATAATCAATGACAAGGCAGAGGGTATTTTGGTAGTACCAAATTAGCCCCTCAAGACCTTGGTTTCCACTTTTTAATGATTTACTTGTGAATTAACCTATCTACTTTGAAAGACATAATCATCTTCTACGTTCTCCTTTCAGGGAATATCACCCGAATTGGAAGTCTCTAACCCTAATTGCAGGCAAATTATCAGGGAAGCATTCATTAGCAAACAAGCACCAGAGGAATCTCTACAATACATTTTAGCATCGTTATCTGAAAACACGCTGAAGCAGTACAGTAACCCAATAACTTCCTGGTATTAGTTTTGCCAAGCCAAACAACTTTTTCCTTTTCAGCCGACAGTGTCGGCAGTATTGGAATTTTTATCACCGTTAGCAACTGGCGAAAACAAATATGGAACGCTTAATACCTCCAGATCGGCTATCTCATTATTGTCAACGCCGGATATTGGCAAAAATCCAACAAAAAGAGGTTCTGTAAAGTGGTATCCGTACTGAAGCCGCAACGTCCAAAACAAAATTTTTAAACATAAGTTTTAAAGCGGGGTTAGTAGCGATACAAATTCCTGATAAAATCAAGACGACGTCGGTATGCGGCATGAAACCTGTTGAAGACATGATCCAGTTTTCGGACTAAGTCCGCCCCCCCCCCCCCCCCCCCCCCCCCCCCCTCCGTCTGGCAACACTCGGCCAGTGCGGCCAAACGCAAGTGCAGCTCAGCTGTGCTTGCCGACCAATACCGCGCTCACTCTCAATTTTTTAGTTTACTTAAAACTACCCACGCAAACATATCGATCGTGCCCGTCAACGTTCGCTTAATTTTTATTATATCGCCCGCCGCCGTCACGCAGTTTTTTATCTAGTTTAATTGCGTTTCATTAAATATAATATTAATATTTTGGTTTATTCTTTTTACTTGTGAATAAAACATACTTCGAATGTTATCGTGTGCCCTCTTTTCAATCAAATAAAGTGCCTAGTGCAGATATGAACCAGCGACCTATGGACAATGGTTTTAAAGAAAAAATTGAAATATTTGAAATTTGTTAAACAAAAAAAAAAATGTATATATATATATACATATATAGCAATATGAAATGAAAATAAAAATTAGTTTGTTTGAAAAAAAAAAAATTTTTTTTTTTAAAGACATCAACACAACAACATTAACACTAACTACACCAACAAGGAGGTGCAACACAACATATCAACGACGAACTTCTAAAAAAAAAGGACACACACATAAAACCAAAAAATGTCAGAGTGAGTACTTGTGTTGCCCAATATATACCCCCATATATATTGCCTCCGTCTAAAGTACGGACCCAAATTCTGTAAATCACCCAACTTTATACCCTCCGATCTATACATATATTACATAAAATATATTTAAAAAAAAAAAACCATAGCAACGAACTTTGCCAAATTTTTGTCACTTTCCTTAAGGTTTATTTTACCGGTGCACCCAAGATAATTTTGCATACAGATCTACAAGTATATGCACTCATAACACCCACATGCATATCTTTTTGCATAAGCCAAAAACCCACCCTCAACAAAGTAATTGCATGCCCATATGTAACTACATAATAGAAGGAAGCAACAAAGAAGATCATCGGTCACATATTTGCATAATTTTCTTTGTCGATAGATCAAGTGCATTGGCACGGCAAACAAAAGGTATTGTTGGTACACCACAGTTTACTGGCAAATATATTTTACCCATATATATTTTATATATATACATACGTATATATCCACATTACTTGTACTCAGAAGCGCTGAGACAAATACTTATAACAAAAAACCCAGCATACATTAGGCGGGTCTCAAAAAAAAAAAAAACAAAAACCCAGTGAACACCCACCCATTTATATACTCACATTACTTGTACTCAGAAGCGCTGATACAAGCCCGTATTAAAAACCAAACGTACATTAGGCTGGTTTCGAAAAAAAAATTTTTTTTCGATTTGCACAGCTTAATAAAAGCTCCCCTTTTAATAAACCAAACTAGTTTATAATGCCGAAATCGTAGGACGAAACCCAAAACCACCCTAACCACCCTAAATTATCACCCTCGTCGACAACCAATTGAAGACACTGTTCAACCTGCCCACAATATTCGCTGAAAACGGAGAACAAATACAGAAGATGCAGACAACTGCATGTCAACCCTTAACACCCAAGGAATCCCGACAACGGACTGGGACCCAATCCTCGCTTACCTCTGGTCATCCAAGCAATGAAAGCCTTTCACTATGGCAACAATCCCTCAGCTCCCGAAAAGAACTCCCACTTTGGGATGATATGAATAAATTTTTGACCAGCAGATACGAGGTAGTAGAGAGACTCTAAGTGCCTATAGACCAGGCAAGGCGAAACCCCAATTTTCGAGTTTTACACCACGAACGGTGAATCAAAACTCGACCGAATCTAACAATAATAGAACCCATGCGTATCACACGGAGTTTAATAAAACGGCTTCGTGTAGATTATGCAATCAATACCACGCAGTCAAATCTTGCGTCTGATTTAGTAATTTATCGGTATCAGACCGAATCAAATTTGTGAGAGAAAATAGTTACTGTGAAAACTGTTTCTTAACGTCACACCCCAAGAGCGAATGTAAAAGTAGTTTCACGTGCGTATATTGCCAAAAGCATCATCATTCACTACTGCATTTGCAGCCCAAACCCCAACAATCGCAACCAAACCCCAGGGCTCAAAATGCCCAAGCCGGCACCCCTAGTAGAAAGGACGACGAGCGAGCCTCAACATCGAAAGCCGCCGCAACAGTCTCAGGACAAAAACCCGGTTTCTACACTCTTTTCGAGTAATCATGGAACCACCCTACTACCAACAGCAGTAGTATCAGTATACTATGCTGGCGAATTTCATAAAATCCGTGCCCTAATAGACCAAGGTTCACAAAAAACTTTTGTATCATCCCGTATACAAAAGCTTCAT